>NW_025394814.1:0-7943 GCF_016433145.1 Gracilinanus agilis | reverse complement strand
TGACACATAAACAAGAAGATCCCAGGACTATTTCAGGATTGTGACTTCAAAACCAAGCCATCATCCATGACATTGTGTTGCATCTCTTTTGCATTCATTATCAATAAGTAGTTAGTTCTTGTCTATGCATAGAGTAACTTAATAGACATAAAGTACACATTATGAATAACAAGTTAGTAAGCCCCTGTCTAAAATGAGTGGAATTTATTAGTTTTTAAACCTTGATTTTCTGTCTTAATAACAACTCTAAGATCAAAAGGCCAGGGCTAGGCAAACAGGATAAAGTGACTTGCCCAGGGTCACATAGCTCAGAAGTCTCTATCACTAGGAAGGAAGATTTGTACCCAGGACATCTTTGTTGCAGGGCTGGCAATGTACAACATGTACATTATCCACTGTACCACATAGCTGCTACATGGGAAATTTCTAAGGAGTGCAGAACTTTCTCAGACTCAATAAAGGGGAAATTAACTTTCCTGAGGGCAGTGTCATTATGGATGCATCTTGAATGGCCTACCCTAAATTTGCTTTAAAGTGAAGAGTACTAGAAAGCATATAGGATTAGATAATTTCCTTTTGTTCTTCTAATACCTTTTGGGGGATCAGTGAGGAAAACAACTTTTCTAGTCAACATTTTTATTTTGTACAGCAGTTCATACAAATAAGTCTTCTTTCTACTTGTCAATGCCAGTGTCCCAAAATCACAAATGCAGTTTTAAACTTTAATAACTTAAAACTATGCAAAGACATTTATGATACCCTGTATATGTATGTTATATATTCATGTGCATTATGTTATCATTGAATTAAACCCTGAAGAGGGTTTGTTTACTCTGCTTCAGTTCATATGAGTGTTCCAAGGCTTCTCTCAAAGTATCTCCATTATTTCTTACACATTTGTATTTCCCCTCATTTATAAAGTATAACATCATCAGCCATTCCCATAGTTGATACTGTAATGCAGGGTTGCAGCAGAAGCTTTTTGCTTTTGGGAATCAACTGTAGCATCTTTTGCAGTTAGACGTTTTAGAATGTTCACAGAAAAACAGTTGGAGCCTGATACTATAAATGGTCCTGAGGTTCCAACTGAGGGGCTTTTGCCTGTTGGCTTTGGGGTTTTGGGCTTTTGGCTTCTGCCTTTGCCTCTGCCTTTTGTCTTTGGGACATTTGGACTTAGCCTGATTTTCTCTGGACCTCTCCCTGATTTCTCTATTTATGTCCCTACTATTTCCCTGAATTTCCTCTTGGGGCCCTGGGAGGAAGGGAGGTTTTGGTGTTTGGACATCATGGTTTTACCTTCTGTAGGCAAGAAGGATATCCTAAATCAAGCCACCCCATTATTTAGTGATCTGATAATACCTTTGCTTCAGGGAGTGAAACCTTCCTGACTGGGAGAGCCAGCCTCTCTCAGTCTGACCCTCCTTCTCTGTGACCCTTCCCCCAGCACCAGCTTTCTCCCTAGCAGCAGCTACAAATCCTGAAACCCTCTTTCCCTTAGGCTCCCTCTAACATCAATAAATACCCTTTGTTACCTACACAAAAACTTTGGTGAATCATTGTATTGAATATTAAGGCAAAGGGTGAAGAGAGAAGAAATTACTTTCCTTTTATTTCTTGGGGGAAACCTAGACATCCATCTTGGGCAGGAAAGGGGACTTCCTGCAGACATCAATTTCACTGTCAGGGAAGAGCCTTTGACTCCTCCCTCAAGGGTTCTTAGAAATTAACAATAGAAAACCCTCCAGCCAGATCTAAAATGTTTCCCCCCAATTCAAAATATCTCTCTTTTACTAGTTTCTCCAATAATTTTATTTACATTTGAACTAATTTTTGCAATCATAATTATCCCATATCTTCCTATTCCTCTTTATTGTTTGCTAAGGAACTCTTGCCTTATACATTGATCTGAAAGAGAGTTTCTTCTAATTCATATTTGGCATCTTTTATGAATAAGTCATTTATTCATTTGGTCATTGTTATATTTGTTGAGTTGTTCATTTTAGAGCTCTCTTCTCTCATATCATCTTAATTTCCCCATTATGTTTTTTAAATAGGAAATTTTCACTCTGTTACCTTGGATTTTTAGTTTTATTCAAAACTGCCTATGATGTTATTTGCTTTTGCATGTTGTATACAAAGTCTGTTTACATTTGTTCTAAATGGATTTTTTTTACTTACCATGGTTGAGGTGTCAAAACCTAAACCTAAATCTGTATAGTAGAGGGAATTTAGTAGACTAATTATATTTTATCAGATATTGCATGTACTATGGGATGTATTTAATTATTTAGGGTTTCTATCATTTTTTGATCCTCCATTCTTTAGGACTGCAATTTAATCTATTAGTTTTATTAATTTCTTTAGTGGCTTTTTATTGAACATAATTTCAATTGTATTGTGGTCTATAAAGGATGTTCAGGTTCACCAAAACACTGACTTTTATTCATTCAACCAACAACTACAGAAGGAAACCTTTGGACTTCAATTTAAAGTTTTTAGGGAAAAATGTCTATGACTTTCATAATTCATAACCACCTATGGCTATGGGGTTTTTTGGAAAGGGATTCAACTATTCTACAATGATCTTATTTATACCATAACACAGACCAGTCTTCTCCAGAAAGTGGACAATTTTATTTCATATGGGAAGAAAAGTCATGAAAAAAGATAACAAAAGAATTCTTCCTTCTTGCATTATCATTTAACTTTTCCTGTGTACCAATCCCATCTCCTGGATTTTCATCATTAGGGAAGACACAATTTATTATATTTTTTGTAACTCAGAATGTTGAGAGATATTATGCACATAGTGCATGCTTTGTGCTTTTTGAGGGAAAATAATGAAGGTTTTGTGAAAACAAAACAAAGAACGGATTTAATATTTCAGAACCATTTAAAGGAGAAATGCATCAATAAGCAGGTGAAATATTATTTTATTACAAGAAATAAAAAGACTCCAGAGACATGTACTGAGCACAAATTTTTGTATCAGCAAGGTCATGAAAGCAGATTGAGGCAGCAAAAACAGATATAGTTCATTTATTTATTTGTTTGTTTGTTTGTTTGTTTGTTTATATATTTATTTAAAATCCCTTACCTTCTGTTTTGGAGTCAATACTGTATAATGACTCCAAGGCAGAAGGGTGGTAAGGGCAGGCAATGGGAGTCAAGTGATTTGCCCAGGCTCACACAGCTGGGAAGTTTCTGAGGCCAGAACTGAACCTAGGACCTCCCACCTCTAGACCTGGCTCTCAATCCACTGAGCTACCCAGCTGCCCCCCAGACAATAGTTTTCAGAGTGTAAGCAAGTTTGAGCTCTTGGAGGTGAAGGGGGATTGACATTCCAGCTACAGGGCAGAAATAGTCACAGTAAGACAGCCACTGTTAGAAAACTATACTATAAACATCATACAGTCAAAGTTAACCAGAGTCTGCACCTAATAAAAACTGTTCTGAGAAGGATTGTCCCAGAGTTTGTCAAATTGTGTGAACAGTCATGAATAGTTAAGAAGCAAAACATACAAATGACAAGTGAAAATAAAATGATGGACAGGTGGTCAGACCTGGACTATTTCCCAGGATTCTGAGAATGGGAAGGAAAATTTTATAGCAGGAAAATGAACTGGAAGATGTGAAATCATTTGAAATTACATATCAGATCAATAAATGAGAAGTTAATGAAATTAAGAAATGAGGCAGATATCATGAGCCAGGAGAGTTTATAGAGCTGAAAGACTTGGTTATTATTAATTCCATAAAATATTAGTCAGCATTTTTAATAGAAGAATCAGAGATATACCACAGTAAAAATTCTTAAAAAGCATTATGACTTAGTCTAGTGGAAAGAATGTTTTTTGGCCCCCTCTACTAAAAAGTCTTGCTAGTTTTTGTTACATGGTTAGTATCAGATTCATTTGGCAATTATGAATATTGAGAAAACTATAAATATAAAGAAAAATTTGGTGTCAGATTTCTTATTCTAACCCTTATTCTTGTTCAGAAAATAAAATCCTGGTTGAAGAACCATCCCATAAGATTTTGTCAGTGACAATGAGTTTTTGGTTTATCAAAACCAGGGGAAAAAGAAAGCATAAATTAAGGGATTCCCAGCTGAGTTATAATAAGCAAAGCAATAGCAAATATCATAAACATAAGCAAGAGTGATGAAGCCAAGGAAAGTATCAATTACAGAGCCAAGTGAGTCAGGTAACCATGGAATCAGAAATGCAATCACTGTGATGCACAGTGTTTTGGGTGCTTTTCTCTCCCTCTTGGACACTCTGGCTTTGTAACTATCTGAAGATGAAGATTCCCCTGTGCTCCTTGTATTTTCTTTTTTTTTAATTTTTAAAAAATCTTAACTTCCATCTTGGAGTCAATACTTTGTATAGGCTCCAAGGTAGAAGAGTGGTAAGGGCTAGGCAATGAGGGTTAAGTGACTTGCCCAGGGTCACACATCTGAGAAGTGTCTGAGGCCAGATTTGAACCAGGGCCACCCCTCTCTAGGCCCGCCTATGAATTCACTGATCTACCCACCTGCTCCAGCTACTTGTATTTTCAATCTTTCTAGCCTGTACTTTAGCTATTAGAAAAATCTTAGAGTAAAGAAATGTGTCTGGGTATATCCAAAAAACAGGGTATATACCAAATCCCTTTTATGACACTAACAGGATCCATTTCTGATTCACAACAATTGAACAGCCTTCAACACAAGTGAGGACATTTACCAACTTCTCCAGTCCATCATCATTGACACCTGTATAAAAAGGAGAGAGATATGCACAGCCCAGAGACAGATAATGTGAACTTGGTTGGATAGGTTAGAGGGTCAGTGACAGAAATATATCCATCAATAGAGATAAAGCACAAGTGAAAGAGGAAAGTATAATAAAATGCTGCATTAAATGTAGTTATGAAGTTTACAGTAACTGTTCCCAAGTACCAGTAACCCTCCACAGACCTCACTATGCTGAAGGGCATCACAGTGGCTCCCACCAGAAAGTCAGCACAAGCCAAGGAGGCAATAAGGAAGTTGGCTGGAGAGTGCAGCTGCCTGAAGTGAAGGATTGAAATCATGACCAGAAGGTTTCCCAAGACAGCCAGCACAACCCCAGTGCCAAAGTTCATGTAGAACATGACTTAGTGTCCTTTGGAGTAGGGAAAATGAATGCAGGAGCCACTGATGTTCTCATAGAAGAGCTGCACAGATAGATGTAGGCTGGGACCCAATGTTGTAAATCACGATATTTTCTTTGCAGCATGCAGTGTTTATATGCTTTGTGATCAACCAGAGAGCTTACCACTGAAATCTTCAATGGCATTTTAAAAAGAAGATGTTAATTTGATGTCCTTGTAAGAATTACCAGTTATATCCTCAAATCATGAGAAAACTTTTTTATTTTAATGATCATTCTCCAATCACTTTATCTATGTTAGCCTAATTTTCTTACATTTCCTTTCTTTATATTCAAGTCATTCAACCACTCTGAATTTATCTTGGTGTGGGATGTGAGATGTTGATCTAAACCTAATCTCTCCCATATTGTTTTCCAATTTTCCCAGCAGTTTTTGTCAAATAGTGGATTCTTGTCCCAAAAGTTGGGCTCTTTGTGTTTATCATAGACTTTCTTGCTGTTGTCACTTACTGTCTGTCTCTTAGCCAGTACCACATTGTTTTGGTGACCACTGCTTTACAGTATAGTTTAATATCTGGTACTGCCAGCCACCTTCCTTCAAGTTTTTTTTCATTCTTTCCCTTGAAATTCTTGATCTTTTGTTCTTCCAAATGAACTTTTTTATAGTTTTTTTCTAATTCTGTAAAAAAGTTTCTTTTTAGTTGGATAGGTATGGCACTAAATAAGTAAATTAATTTGGGTAGAAGGAGTCCTACCAAATCCCTTTTATGACACTAATATGGTAAAGATTCCAAAGTCAGGGAGATCAAAAACCGAGAAAGAAAACTATAGACCAATCTCCCTAATGAACATAAATGCAAAAATCTGAAATATAGAATAGTAGCAAAAAGACTCCAGCAAGTGTTCAAGAGAGTTATCCATTATGATCAGGTGGGATTTATACCAGGAAAGCAAGGATGGTTCAACATTGGGAAAACCATCCACATAATCGACCATATCAACAAGCTAACAAACAAAAATCACATGATTATCTCAATAGATGCTGGAAAAGCCTTTGACAAAATACAACACTCATTCCTATTGAAAACACTAGAAAGTTAAGGAATAGAAGGACCTTTCCTAAAAATATTAAACAGTATATATCTATAACTACCAATAAGCATTATATGCAATGGTGATAAATTAGAAGCCTTTTCAATAAGATGAGGCACAAAACAAGGATGTTCATTTTCACCTCTTTTATGTAACATTGTATTGGAAACACTGGCGATAGCAATTAGAGAAGAAAAAGAAATTGAAGGTATTAAAATAGGCAATGAGGAGACCAAGCTATCACTCTTTGCAGATGATATGATGGTCTACTTAAAAAATCCTAGCGAATCCAATCACTTTATCTAGCCAGAAGTTGGAGATAATGAGTGTAAGCAAGTAGTTATGTAATTGTAAACAAAAAGCTACTAAGTAATTTATTTTGACCAAATCTACAATGAATTTATATCAGTATAATTTATGGTTCATCTGATGATTTGAGAGACTTGCCTTTGGATTGTCTATTTCCCTACCTCTAAGAAATTTCTTTTTGTAAACAGCAAGGAATTGTGATGTAGTTAGCTTTTTTATTACTAATACTCTATTACTGCTGGTTTGGTATATTATTACTATTATTGAAGGCCATTGTTACTAATGAGGCAGCTATTTGGTGTAGTGAATATAATACGGGACCTTGACTTTGAGATTATATGCAATCTCAGACAATTGTGCCCCTCCACAAGTCATTTCACCTCTGTCTGCTTTAGTTTCCTGAACTGTAAAATAGGGATAATAATAATAGCACCTCCCTCCTAAGGTTGTTGCAAAGAACAAATAAAAAATATATCCACTAAGCACAGTGCCTGTCAATTCTACATAAATTCTATGTAAATAAACATTGTAGTTATTTTTGTTCCTGAATTAATGGTATAAGAAGCAAAAATAAAATGCATTTATATTCTAAAAAACAACTGTATGGAGGTAACATTAGTGTAAGTAGTTTTTTTTTCCCTGAGGAAAGGCAAAGACTTTTGGACAGAAAACCATTTTCATTGTATCATTTTCTTGTAGTTTCAGCTTTCATTATTGGCTATAGGTGGGATTAATTCTTCTCTTCACTTTCTTTAAAAGAAAAAAGGAAAAAATGAAAGAGAAAAACATAAAAATCTATCATTCTTGACATAGTTGAAAACTTTTAGGGTCTCCTTATTTAAAAAATATAATTAAAAGCAACACAGAGAATTATTCAGATTTACTATCTGTCAGTTTTTTTTCAAAAAATTTGAAAAAGAAGAAAAGGTATCAGAGAAGTTTTTGGAAGGAATCATAATAAACAAAATAGCAAATAAAATGCTAACAGAAGATAAACTATTATTTAGAGTATAAAAAGCCCTTTTGTGCCTTCCTAGTGAAGAATTAAGGAATAATGAAAAAAAAGTCAAACGAAAAAAAGACAGGAACTAGAAGTCATTCTGAAGATAGTAAACACTATTCACCTGCAATTTGGCATGGTAAAATTTTTTTATTAAAGAAAATCAATGGAATTGGGATTAGGAGTGAATGTCAAGGGTATACTTTCATCTCACAAAAATTCACCTGTTTAACTTTGTTACATATTTTGGCTTCTTCAGTCTAAAACTTTAATTTGTTCAGAAAGCAAATCTATTGTTGAAGAGTGACCTGTAAAGACTTTCCCAGTGACAATCAGTTTAATTGCTCTTCGAAACCAAGGGTAAAAGAAAGCATAAATCAGAGGGTTCATGGCTGAGTTATAATAGG
>NW_025394813.1:0-7592 GCF_016433145.1 Gracilinanus agilis | reverse complement strand
GGAGAGTGCAGCTGCTTGAAGTGAAGAATTGAAATCATTACCAGGAGATTTCCCAAAACAGCCAACAGAGCCCCAAATCCAAAGGCCAAGTAGAGGATAACTCTGAATCCTGGGGAGTAGGAGGTTTTGATACAGGACCCATTGATGTTTTCATAGCAAAACTGCACAGCTGCAGGCTGGGAACTATTGCCGCTGCTCATTGTTCCACTCTCTGAGCTTTGGTGTCTCTTTGCTTTTCTTTGAAATCACAGAGAAGCTATCTATGAAATTTTCAATATTACTGGTGGGATGGAAAAGAAAAATTAAATGCATGTCTGTTCAAAGACTTCATGCATTATGATCCATTTTGCTATGCAATATTTGTAGAGCACCTAGCACATTGCCTTGCACATAGTAGGCACTAAATACATGTCTAATTCCATCCCCCTTTCTGGATATCAACAAAGAATCCCCATCCTGTGTGATATTTATCATATGCCCATTCAACTCAGAACTGCTTCCCTTAATCTAAGCCATTAAATAAATAGATTTGAATGTCTACTAAGCATTGGTATCATTACAGTAAATACTTATCAGCATGGTGAAATTTCTCCTTTAATTCCCCAGTTCTGCACCTCTGACAATCTCTCAGCAAAGTTCAGTGAAATACTAAATGATTCTTCATTTCAAGGGTCACCTTTTATTACTCTGCTTGTATGCCAATTCCAAGTTAATGCCCATAGTATCCTGACCTTTCAGGAACTCAGCCAAAAAAATGTCATTCACAGAAAACCCATAAGATAAAATCCCTTTGGTGTTAGGTGTGAACTAGGACAGGAAACTTTCTGAATAAACCATTAATAAGAAGTTTATTCTGCTACATTGCTGTTTATAGGAACATAAATTATTCAATTTGTTTTGTAAGATTTTGATATCTACCATCATGCTTTGTGGATTTCATTTTTTTTGATGGTCACATTTCTGGTGAATATCCATGCTTCTCACATATATGTATACATACACATATATATCTGTTGGTATGAAGCCATATATAAGTTGCAAGTATATTTCCATATGTCAACACCCATATACCCTGAGACATTTGTATATACTTGCAGTTATAGCCATCAAAGCTACCCCCTGCCTATATATAGAAAGACAGACAGACGAATAGATAGATAGATAGATAGATAGATAGACAGACAGACATATATCTATTTATACACATGTGTATATTTTAACAGTTTCTCCTGATCCTTAAAACATAAGTTATAATTTATTTGGTATTGGCTATCCATGTAGTGTGTAATTCCTCAATAAATTAGATTTTTTTTCAGATGCAGGCTTGTCTTTGGACCACAAATATATAAGTTATTATTACATCCATACATTAAGTCTATTTACTTTGGATCTGCATGAAATACTTGTATCTACTGGTAGAAACTTTGAGAACTCTTGGTCATTTCCATGTTATACTCAGCAATCAGAAGATGACTTTATTGGAAGCTCAGAATGTATACTCTACATGTGTGTTCATATTTCCTCAATTTGAGGAACTTCCACTGTGGAAATTTCTTTCTGCAAAACAGATCAGCAATTACTGTGCAACTTGCAAATGTTAAAGTTTGCTGAAAGAGGTATTAAGTGAGGATATTCAGAAGCTAAAAGACTTGTGTTAATGGTCATATGACCAGCACATGTCAGAACTCAGGGCTACATAATTACAAATTATATCTTCTTTCTACTTATCAATGCTGGTGTCCTAAATTATTAGTGCAGTTTTATATTTGAATAATTTAAAACTACACTAATATGGAAATGAGAGTTGTCTGAGAGAAACATGATTCAAAATTTCTCTGTTTTACTAGTTTATCTAATAATTTTATTTACATTTGAACTAATTTATGCCATCATAATTATCCATTTTATCTTCCTATTCCTCTTTATTGTTTGCTAAGGGACTCTTGCCTTATACACTGCTCTGAAAGAGAATTTCTTCTAATTCTTATCTGGCATCTTTTATGAATAAGTCATGTATTCATTTAGTTGTTGTTATATTTGTTGAATTTTTGATTTAGAATTCTCTTCTCTCATTCCATCTTAATTTCCCCTTTAGTTTTTGTTAATAGGAATTTTTTTTTCTCTAGTAGCTTGGATTTTTAGTTTTATTCAATACTGGCTATTGTGTTATTTGCTTTTGCATGTTTTATACAAAATCTGTTTTTATTTGTTAATAATGAATTTTTTTTTTTACTCTCCATGGTTTAGGTGTCAAAACATAAACCAAAATCTCTATAATAGAAGAAATTTAGTAGACTCATTATATTTTATCAAATATTGTATGTAATATTGGAAGTAGTTAATTATTTAGGGTTTCTATAATTTGTTTTCTGATCCTCCATTCTTTAGGACTGTTATTTAGTCTATTAGTTTTATTAATTTCTTTAGTGGCTTTTTATTGAACATAATTTTTTTTTTAATTTTAAACCCTTAACTTCTGTGTATTGACTTATAGGTGGAAGATTGGTAAGGGTAGGCAATGGGGGTCAAGTGACTTGCTCAGGGTCACACAGCTGGGAAGTGTCTAAGGCCGGATTTGAACCTAGGACCTCCCATCTCTAGGCCTGGCTCTCAATCCACTGAGCTACTCAGCTGCCCCCTATTGAACATAATTTTAATTGTGTTGTGGTCTATAAAGAATGTTCAGGTTCACCAAACCACTGACTTTTATTCAACCAACAACTATAAAAGGAGACCTACGGACTTTAATTTAGAGTTTTTGAGGAAAAAAGTCTGTGACCTTCATAGTTAACAACAATCCATAGCTATATGAGGTGGGGGTTTTTTGGAAAGGGATTCAAGTTTATTCAACAATGATCTAGTCTTGGAAGAGACTTGGAGAAGAATCTAAATAGAATTCATGATACACAAATTATACCATGATACAGACCAGTCTTCTCTAGAAAGTGGGAGATCTTATTCCTATAGGAAGAAAAGTCATGAAGAAAGATAACAAATTCTTCCTTCTTGCATTATCATTTAATTTTTCCTGTGTACCTATCCTATCTCCTTGAATTCCAACATTAGGGAAGACACCATTTATTGTATTTTTTTGTCACTCATAATATTGAATGATATAATATATAGTGCATGCTTTGTGCTTGTTGAATGAAAATATTGAAGGCTTTGTAAAAAACAGGAAAAGATTTAATATTTTAGAACCATTTAAATGAGAAATGCATCAATAAGCAGGTGAAATATGATTTTATTATATGAAATAAAGAGTACAGAGACATACATTAAGCAGAAATTTTTGCATCAGCAAGGTCATGAAAGCAGATCGAGGCAGTAAGAATAGACAACAGTTTTCAGAATCTAAGCAAAAGCAGTTTGAACTCTTGGAGGTGAAAGGGCGTTGACATTCCAGCTAAAGAGCAGAAATAGTCACAGTAAGACAGCCACTGTTAGAAAACTATACCATAAACATCATATAAAGTTAACCAGAGTCTGCACCTAATAAAAACTATTCTGAGTAGGATTGTCCCAGAGTTTGTCAATTTGTGTGAGCAGTCATGAATAGTTAGGAAGCAAAACATACAAATGACAAGTAAATATAAAATGATGGACAGGTGGTCAGACCTCGACTATTTCACAGGATTCTAAGAATGGGAAAGAAAATTTTGGAGCAGGAAAATGAACTGGAAGATGTGAAATCATTTGAGATTACATATCAGGACAATAAATGAGAAGTTAATGGAATTGAGAAATGAGACAGACATCATGAGCCAGGAGAGTTTATAGAGCAGAAAGACTTGGTTAATATTAGTTCCATACAATTTTAGGCAGGATTTTTTAAATAGAAGAATCAGAGATACTCCACAGTAAAAATTCTTAAAAAGCGTTATAACTTAGTCTAATGGAAAGAATGAATCTTTTCCTCCTCATCTAAAAAGTCTTGCTGGTTATTTTTACATGTTTACTATCGGGGTCATTTGGCATTTATGAATGTTGAGAAAACTAAAACTATCAGGAGAAATTCATTATAAGATTTCTTATTGTAACCCTTATTCTTGTCAAGAAAATAAATTCCTGGTTGAAGAACCATCCCGTAAGATTTTGCAAGTGACAATGAGTTTTTGGTTTTTCAAAACCAGGGGAAAAGGAAAGCATAAATTAAGGAATTCCCAGCTGAGATATAATAAGCAAACCAAGAGCAAATCTCATAAACATAAGCAGGAATGATGAAGCCAAGGAAAGCATCAATTACTGAGTCATGTGAGAAGGGTAATCATGAAATTAGAAATGCAATCACTGTAATGCCCAGTGTTTTGGTTGCTTTTCTCTCCCTCTTGGACACTTCTGGCTTTCTAAATATCTGAAGAGGAAGATTCCCCTGTGCTACCTATACTTTCAATCTTTCTAGCCTGCTCTTTAGTTACTAGGAAAATCTTAGAGTAAAGAATAATCATAATGATGCTGGGCATGAAAAACGACAGAAAATCCATTAGGATCCATTTCTGATTCACAGCAATCTGACAGCCTCTGACACAAGTGAGGGCACTTACTAACTCCTACAGTCCATCATCATTGACACTTGTGTAAAAAACAGACTCACTGTAAGTCATCATGATGGTCCTGGAGAGAGCTATGCACAGCCCAGAGAAAGAGAATGTGAACTTGGTTGGGTAGGTTAGAGGATCAGTGACAGAAATATATCCATCAATAGAAATGAAGCACAAGAGAAAGAGGGAAATATAATAAAATGCTGCATCAAAAGTAGTATGAAGTTTACAGTAACTGTTCCCAAAGTACTAACAACCCTCCACAGACCTCACCATGCTGAAGGGCATCACAGTGGCTCCCACCAGAAAGTCAGCACAAGCCAAGGAGGCAATAAGGAAGTTGGCTGGAAAGTGCAGCTGCCTGAAGTGAAGGATTGAAATCGTGACCAGGTTTCCCAAGACAGTCAGCATGATCCCAGTGTCAAAGGCCATGGAGAGCATGACTCAGTGTCCTTTGGAATAGGGAAAATGAATGGAGGACCTGATGATGTTCTTGTAGCAGAGCTGCACAGATGTAGGCTGGGACTCAATGTTCTAGGTCATGCTGCTTTTCTCTGCACTGTGCTGTGTTTATGTGCTTTATGATCAACCAAAGAACTTACCACTGAAATCTTCAATGGCATTTTAAAAAGAACATGTTAATTTGATGTACTTGTAAGAATTACCAGTTATGCAAATTGTGATATCTGCTGGTGATGGAATACTATTGTGCTCAAATGAATAATGAAATGGAGGAATTCCATGTGAACTAGACTGAACTCCAGGAACTGATGCAGAGTGAAAGGAGCAGAACCAGGAGAACATTGTACACAGAGACTGATACACTGTAGTACAATCCAACATAACAGACTTCTCTACTAACAGCAATGCAAGGATCCAGAGCAAGGCTGAGGGACTTATGAGAAAGAAAACTAGCCCCATTCAGAGGAAGAACTGTGGGAGGAGAAATACAGAAGAAAACAACTGCTTGAACACATGGGTTGTTGGGGATATGATTTGGGATGTAGACTCTAAACAACCACTCCAGTGCAACTATTAATAATATGGAAATAGGTCTTGATCAATGATACATGTAAAACATGGTGGAATTGTGTAGTGGCTATGGGGAGGGTGATGGTGGGGTTTGGGGTGGGGGAGGGAATGAAAGAACATGAATCATATAACCATGGAAAAACATTCTTAAAAAAATAAAAATAAATAAAATTCTTTAAAAATTACCAGTTATACCCTCAAAACTTGGGGAGCCTTTTTTATTTTAATGATCGATCTCTAATCGCTGTATCTAGACAGAAGTTGGCGTGAAAAGCAGTAAACAAGTAGATATTTAATCATAACCAAACAAGCAAGTAAATAATTTATTCTGACCCAATCTACAGTAGATTTCCATATTTATGCCTTATCTGATGATCAAGAAACTTGCCTTTGAATTGTCTGTTCCATTAGAAATTTTTTTGTAACAACAAATTGTGATGTAGTTAGCTATTTCATTACTGATACTCTGTAACTGCTGATTTGTTATATTGTTACTATTATTGAAGTATTTTGTTACTAATGAGGCAGCTATTTGGTGTAGTGTATGTAATACTATAACTTGAATTTGAGATTAAATATACTCTCAGACACTTGTGACCTTGAACAAGTCACTTCACCTCTGTCTGCCTCAGTTCCCTTAACTGTAAAAGGGAATAATAAAAGTACCTACCTGCTAAGGTTGTTGCAAAGAACAAAAAAAAATAAAAAAATATTTCCACTTAGCACAGTGCCTGATACATAGTAAACTCTATATAAATGCTTGTAGTTATTTTTATTACTGAATTAATGCATAAGAAGCAATAATAAAAATGTATTTACATTCTAAAAAAATTCCTGTGTGGGGCTAAGGCTAGTATAAGTAGTTTTTTTTACCAGAGGAAACAAAGACTTTTGGGGCAGAAAACCACTTTAATCGTATCACTTTCCCTGTAGGTTCAGTTTTCATTATTGGCTATAGGTGGGATTAATCCTTCCCTTCACTTTCTTTAAAAGAAAAAAGGAAAAGATGAAAGAGAAAAACCATCAAAATCTTATAAATCAGAACATAGCTCAAAACTTTTAGGGTCTCCTGATTTAAATAAATATAATTAATAGCAACACAGAGAATTATTCAGATTTGCTATCTGTGAATTTTTTTTTCATAAAAGTTTAAAAGGAATAAAAGATATCAGGGATGTTTTTGTAAGGAATCATAATGGGCAAAATAGCTAATGAAAGGCTAACAGAGTAAGGGATTAAATAAGACTATAAGATATCATTTAAATATAATAAGCCCTTTTGTCCCTTCCTACTAGAAAATTAAGGAATAATGAAAAAAATATCAAATGAAAAAAGACAGGAACTGGAGGACATCTTTGTAGATAGTTTATAAACACAATTCACATGTAATTTGGCATGGTAAAAAATTTTTTTTATTAAACATCATCACTGAAATTGGGATTAGGAATGAATGTCAAGAGCATACTTTCATCTCACAATAATTCACCTCTTTCACTTTTAAGTTTGTTATGTATTTTAGTTTCTTTAGTCTAAAACCTTAATTTGTTCAGAAAACAAATCTATTGTTGAAGAGTGACCTGTAAAGACTTTCCCAGTGACAATCAGTTTAATTGCTCTTCGAAACCAAGGGTAAAAGAAAGCATAAATCAGAGGGTTCATGGCTGAGTTATAATAGGCAAACCATAATAAAATTTCATATACATATGTTGGGGTGATGAACCCTAGGAATGCATCAATTATAGTTTCAATAAAGTAAGGGAACCATGTAATCAGAAATGCAAGCACTGCGATGCCCAGTGTCTTTGCTGCTTTTCTTTCCCTCTTGGACACTCTGGCTTTGTAATTCTCTGAGGACGAATCAGTTTTGCTGCTCATACTTTCAATCTTTCTAGCTTGTTGTTTAGCTACCAGAAAAATCTTACAATAAAGAATGACCATAACCAGGGTAGGCAGGAAGAACAATAGGAAGGCGATCAATACCCAGGTTTGATTCACAGCAATCTGACAGCCTCCCACACA
>NW_025394812.1:0-12451 GCF_016433145.1 Gracilinanus agilis | reverse complement strand
AATGACACATAAACAAGAAGATCCCAGGACTATTTCAGGATTGTGACCTTAAAACCAAGCCATCATCCATGACATTGTGTTGCATCTCTTTTGCATTCATTATCAATAAGTAGTTAGTTCTTGTCTATGCATAGAGTAACTTAATAGACATAAAGTACACATTATGAATAACAAGTTAATGAGCCCCTATCTAAAATGAGTGGAATTTATTATTTTTTTAAACCTTGATTATCTGTCTTAATAATAACTCAAAGATCAAAAGGCCAGGGCTAGGCAAACAAGATAAAGTGACTTGCCCAGGGTCACATAGCTCAAGAATTTTCTATCACTACAAAGGAAGATTTGTACCCAGGACATCTTTTTGCAGGGCTGCCACTGTACCACATGTACACTATTCACTGTACCACATAGCTGCTACATGGGAATTTTCTAAGGAGTACAGAACTTTCTCAGACTCAATAAAGGGGAAATTAACTTTCCTAAGGGCAGTGTCATTATGAATGTGTCTTGAATGCCCTACCCTTAACTGACTTCAAAGTCAATAGTACTAGAAAGCATATAGGATTAGATAATTTTTTTTTGTTCTTCTAATACCTTTTGGGGCATCAGTGAGGAAAACAACTTTTCTAGTCAACATTTTTATTTTGTACAGCAGTTCATATAAATTAAGTCTTCTTTCTACTTGTCAATGCCAGTGTCCCAAAATCACAAATGCAGTTTTAAACTTTAATAACTTAAAACTATGCAAAGACATTTATGATACCCTGTATATGTATGTTATATATTCATGTGCATTATGTTATCATTGAATTAATTGTTCTTCAGGCTTTGTTTACTCCACTTCAGTACATATAAGTCTTCCAGGGCTTCTCTGAAAATATCTCCATTATTTCTTACACATTTGTATTTCCCCTCTTTTATAGAGTATAATATCATCGACCATTCCCATAGTTGATACACAGCTCATCAGTTTCAAGTTCTTTGATATGAGAAAAAGAGCTACTATAAATTTTTATACACATGTGTTCTTTTCTTCTTTCTGTGACCTCTTTAAGGGTATAATCATAGAACTGGCATTGGTAAGTCAGAGTTTCATAACTTTGGGACCATACTTCCAAATTGCTTTCCACAAGGGATAGACCAGTCATAGATCAATCCATCAAAAGTGCACTAATGTATTTACTTTCCTCAGACTTTGAAAATGTCATTACCCCTTAAAAAAAGTCAGAATTATTGACATGAATTAGAACCTCAAAATTACTTTAATTTCCACTTCTCTAATTATTGGTGACAGAGAGCAATTTTTTAAATTTAACTGTTGATAACTTGAATTTCTTTCTTTAAGAACTACCTGTTTATACCAGTGATGGGCAAACTACATCCAGAGGGCCAGATGCAGCCCCCTTAAATGTTTTATACAGCCAGGTGACATTATTTACAAAGAAAGTTTAGAAAATTCTGTCCCTGTTCTAATTTATCAAGCTAACTAGCTGTCCCTGTGTATTAGTAAAACTTATTGCAAAGGATTAGTAAGCAAACATTTACAAATATACATTGTTTACGAGAAATGTCAGGTGATTTGATTAGAAGGTGTCTGAACCAAAGTAAGAGGAAAACTCTGTGCTAAGGCAGACAAGCTCTTCTCTCTTAAGTGTAAGTTTATGTTTCACATGTAAATGTGAAGTCAGAAAATGTTCTATGTGTTGTCTAGTGTGATCTTTCCGTGTAATGAAGTGTTACATACTTACTCCACTGGAATTCTTCTGCAAAGTGTATGTACTGTGTGGTTGGAATCTAAAGTGTTGGATGCAGTGAGAATTCTGTTGGGTGTAAGTTATGTTTTTCAAATGCATGGGTCCAACGCTGTTCCGATGCTCCTCTTCACAGGGTAGTTTGTTGTCCCATACACCGATTGTGTATTTGATCATGGATGTTTTTTGTAGTCCTCAGGTTTGCTGTCCTTGTGATGATCTGCAAAGTCAGCAACGCCTCACTTGTGTCATTTGATGTTACCCATGCACTTGTCAACTTGCACTGGAACTGATGTTCTATTGTTTTGACTTGTGTCATTTGATGTACCCGCACTTGTCATATTGCACTGGAACTGATGTTCTGGTGTGTGGACTTGTGTCAGGAACAAAGTTCAAATGTCTATGAAACGTGATTAATCTTTTCTTCTTTTTTTTTTGTTTAATAAAGGCTATTAAAGGTAACAAGAGTTTATGATAATGTCTTTTGTGTTTTCATTTTTTTATCGATGTCAGTGTCTAGGTCTTGGATTGATTGCAAATCAAATGTTGTGTCTTCTTCTGCCGTTGATTCTTTTTCATTGTCATAATGGTTTACGGGTGATTCTTTTAAGATGTAATTGGGATTGGGATAATCATTTGGGTGTAAAATTCGGTGTAATATCCGATTCTTCATTGGTCTTCGTCTAATTCTGGTTCTGATTCATGCTCTGATTGTTGTTCTAATTGCTAATCTGATTCTTTGGTCTCATGTATAGGCTGTGGACTTTCTAAGGATTTATTTGATTGATTGGTTGGTGCTAATTTGTCTTTGTGCTGTATAATAACAGGGTCTTGTGGTTGTTGTTGGGACATGTCTTTTGCTGGCTTGACATGGGTGACATAGAACCAAGGATCCCTTCCTTTAATTCTGACTGCACTAGGAGTAGTTAAAATTACCAGGACTGGTCCATGCCATTTGGATTCTAACACAGACTTCCTAGTGAAGTTTCTGACGTAAACATAATCTCCAGGTTGGAAGTTGTGTAGATGAAATTCAAAGGGTACTCTTTGATGTATCAAGCCTAATTTATGGAGTTGATTTAATCGTTGCTTGAGTAATTTAATATATTCATAGAGTTTGCATTCCGTACCCAGATGTGATAATTTGTGAATGCTTTGAGGTGACTTGCTATGGAAAGGTGAATGGCCATACAGCATTTCGAATGGTGATAAGTGTGTAATGCTGTTGGGTTGGCATCTGAGGTGGAATAGTGCCAATGGTAAAGCTTCAGGCCATTTCATGTGGGATTCTGCACAGATTTTGGCTACAAGAGTCTTCAAAGATTTATTCACGCATTCAATTTGCCCGTTTGACTGTGGTCTATATATCAAGTGAAAATGTTGTTTTATTCCTAAAGTCTCATATACTGTAGCTAAAATCTTATTAGTGAAGTGGGTACCAGAATCAGAAGCAATATGTAAGGGAATAGATAATCTGGGTATTAATTCTCTCAATAAGACTTTCACAACAAACGCTGATGCGTTTTGCTGGGAAAGCTTCTGGCCACTTAGTTAATCTATCCACTATCACTAATGCATATCTGTAACCTTGCCTCCTTGGCGTAGTTGTGTAGTCAATTTGTAAACATTGGAATGGTATATAGGCTAGTGGTTTGCCTCCCAGACTGTGGACTTTTGTAATTTTAGCAATCCAGGTATACATTAATTGTGATATTATTTTAAGAAGTATTCAAAAACTTAACTCTTATACTACTAATGATTGATCTCTGTAATCTTGAGTCAAATTGAACATTGACCTTGCCAAATCCCTAGCCCTTCCCTAAGGGAGGTCAGTTATCTCAGTCACCTTACTTTTCCTTCAATGATCAATTAACATAGGTATCAAACATCAATAGATGCCTTAGGCCATATCTGCTCTGAATCAGATCTTAGCTCTAGCTATTGTTTCAGGTTTTGGCAGTTTGCATTTTATGATGATTACCTCATAATGTTAATGTATCAAACCACTGAGCTCTCCCCTTCCCCCCATAGTGTTGTAAAGCCAATAAAAGTGACAAGAAATCAGTTGGCAAGGGAGCTCTTGACCATCAGAGCTTACTCGCTGTCTGTCTACCTTGTGCCAAAACTTTCTGTGTCTGTGTGTCTTTATTCTCGCCTTATGTTCTCTTTCCATTAATCCTTAACCCATAACCCATTTTCACTTAGTCCTTGGTTCCCCTTTCTGAGTGTCCAACCCACTAGAAATCTTCGTGAAGCTGCTGGATGGCTTCAGTAATTGTCTGGTTATTTTGCATACAAATTATGCACCTCTGTGAAACTCTCATAGCAACTTCATATATGCCCCTTGCATTCCAATACCTATTTATGGAATCTGCCATGCCCAGACTTCCATAATGCCCTTTTTGGTGTAGTGCATTGCAAAAGATGAAATATAGGGATTTAGGTAACAAAGGTTTTCCATTTGCCCTCAGCCAAACTCTGTTAGCTAAGTATGCACCGTGATGTTTCTTCCCATCCATCACTTCCTTTGGGGAGTATGTGTTTTTGAGATCATCTTCCTCCATCAAATATAAGTTCAGAATTGTAAGTGGTCCATACCTTGCTGTGTATTTGACTGTGATATACGCACATTTGTTCCCTAATTCCACTGGCCCTTGGATCTTGGTATGAGCCTTGCAATGAATGACTGACACTTGGGCTGGTAATTGGATTGCGCCCAACAACAGATTGATTAAATTCCCATACGCTATCTGTTTGCCATTGGAAGTAATGAAGCCTCAACTTTTCCAGATTTCACCTGAATGATGCACAACTGTGAAAGAGTAACAAGAATTGGTAAAAATGTTAGCTTTGCGATTTTCAGCAAGTTTCAGAGGGTGAATCAAACTGACTAATCTGCTCCTTGAGCACCCATGGTAGATGGTAATAATGAGTACCAAAGGGTCTCAGAGGTTGTCACTACGGCTGCTCTGGTATATCTCTGATTGTCTACTATGTATGACAATCCATCTGTGAATAAGGTCATATCGAGATTTTTCATGGACTTGTCATCGTGTTTTATGCACGATGTTAAGTGCATCTTCACAGATGTGTAAACTTTTTCCCTCCAGAGGTAAATCTGGAATCAGAGTCACAGGATTTAAGTTTCTGCACTGGTGAAAAGTTATGTTTTCATTAGCCAACAAGATTGCTTGGTATTTTGATAGTCTTTGTGAGGTAAATTCTTGTAATATGGTGTTTCTTTTTTTTTTTTTATAAACCCTTAATTTCTGTGTATTTCTGTGGAAGAATGATAAGGGTGGGCAATGGGGGTCAAGTGACTTGCCTAGGGTCACACAGCTGGGAAGTGGCTGAGGCCGGGTTTGAACCTAGGACCTCCTGTCTCCAGGCCTGACTCTCACTCCACTGAGCTACCCAGCTGCCCCCTATGATGTTTCTTAAAGTAGATTCCACCTGGAGTGAGGAAAATACTTTCAGTTCACTCCCTAATACCAAGGATGATGCTTTTCTAATCATGATGGCTACAGCAGCTATGGCTCTTAAACAACTAGGCATACGACAGATTACTGGATCTAATTTTGAGCTATAATAGGCTACTGGTCTTAAGGTATTTCCAAATGATTGAGTGAGAACACTAGAGGCTATCCCTTTATCCTTGTGGACATAGAGGAGGAATGATTTGTCATGATCAGGGAAACCTAGGGCTGGAGCTGATAAGTAAGTGATTTTAATTTCTCTATTTCATGCACATGGTCTTTAGTCAGTTTTAACAGTTCTGGGACTTCCTTCCTGGTTAGCTCTATCAGAGGTTTAGCGATGAGAGCATAACCTGGAATCCAGTTTTTACAGAAGCTCGTTACTCCTATAATTGCCCTGCGCTGCCTTTTGATCTTAGACAAACTCAAATTTTGTATATCCTGTGTTCTCTTTTGGGGAATTCTTCTGGGACCTTTTTCTAGTATGAATCCTAAATAATTTACTTTTTCTATTATGAATTGAAGTTTCGCTTTGGAAATTTTATGACCCCTTTTGATTAGCTCTTTGATTAAGTGTATGCTATCTTTATAACAGACTTCAGCAGGTGGTGACATTAGCAGGATGTCATCAACGTAATGTACCCTTTTGCTGTTTTGGAAAGTGATTGACTCAAGGTCTCTTTGCAGGATTTGACAGAAGACCAAAGCTGAATCTGAAAAACCCTGGGGCAAACGGGTCCATTGGATGGATTTGCCTTCCCATGTGAAAGCGAACAGCTTCTGACTGTCTCTGTGCAGGGGGACAGAGAAGTACGCAGAGCTCAGGTCCAGAACAATAAACCAAGCAACTTCAGGTGGTATTGCTGCTATGATTTGTAATGGACTTGGTACCACGGCATAGGTCTTTTGCACTTGGTCATTTATTCCTCTGAGACTTACATGATTCATTCTTGTGAATTTGAACCAAGACATTATACTGGAAATGAGAGTTGTCGGAGAGAAATACAATTCAAAATATCTCTCTTTTACTAGTTTCTCCAATCATTTTATTTGCATTTGAACTAATTTTTGCAATCATGATTATCCCATATCTTTCTATTCCTCTTTATTGTTTGCTAAGGACCTCTTGCCTTATACATTGATCTGAAAGAGAATTTCTTCTTATTCATATCTGGCATCTCTAATGAATAAGTCATTTATTCATTTGGTCATTGTTATATTTGTTGAGTTGTTCATTTTAGAGCTCTCTTTTCTCATATCGTCTTAATTTCCCCATTAGGTTTTCTAAATAGGAAATGTTTGCTCTGTTACCTTGGATTTTTAGTTTTATTCAAAACTGGCTATTATGTTACTTGCTTTTGCATGTCATATACAAAATCTGTTTACATTTGTTCTAAATGGGTATTTTTTTTTAACTCTCCATGGTTTTGGTGTCAAAACCTAATCCTAAATCAGTATAGTAGAAGGAATTTAGTAGACTCATTATATTTTATCAGATATTGTGTGTAACGTTGGAAGTATTTAATTATTTAGGGTTTCTATCATTTTTTGATCCTCCATTCTTTAGTAATGCAATTTAATCTATTAGTTTTATTAATTTCTTTAGTGGCTTTTTATTGAACATAATTTCAATTGTATTGTAGTCTATAAAGGATGTTCAGGTTCATCAAAACACTGACTTTTATTCATTCAACCAACAACTACAAAAGGAAACCTTTGGATTTCAATTTAAAGTTTTTAGGGAAAAACATCTGTGACCATGATAGTTCACAACCATCTATAGTTATGAGAAGTTGGGTTTTTTTGGAAAGGGATTCAACTATTCTACAATGATCTAGTCTTGGGGGAGAATCTTAATAGAATGCATGACACACAAATAATACCATAATACAGACCAGTCTTCTCCAGAAAGTGGGCAATCTTATTTCATATGGGAAGAAAAGTCATGAAGAAAGATAACAAAACAATTCTTCCTTCTTGCATCATGATTTAATTTTTCCTGTGTACCAATCCCATCTCCTGGATTTTCATCATTAGGGAAGACATAATATATTATATTTTTTGAAACTCAGAATGTTAAATAATATGATGCACACAGTACATGCTTTGTGCTTGTTGGGTGAAAATATTGAAGGTTTTGTGAAAATGAAATGAAAAAAGATTTAATATTTTAGAACCATTTAAAGGAGAAATGCATCAATAAGCAGGTGAAATATGATTTTATTATATGAAATAAAAAGACTCCAGAGACATATACTGAGTACAAATTTTTGTATCAGCAAGGTCAAGAAAGCAGATTGAGGCAGCAAGAACAGACAATAGTTTTCAGTGTGTAAGCAAAACCAGTTTGAGCTCTTGGATTGACATTCCACCAAGAGGGCAGAAATAGTCACAGTAAGACAGCTACTGTTAGAAAACTATACCGTAAACATCATACAGTCAAAGTTAACCAGAGTTTGCACCTAATAAAAACTATTCTGAGTAGGATTGTCCCAGAGTTTGTCAAGTTGTGTGAGCAGTCATGAATAGTTAAGAAGCAAAACACAAATAACAAGTGAATATAAAATGATGGACAGGTGGTCAGATCTGGACTATTCACAGGATTCTGAATATGGGAAGGAAAATTTTATAGCAGGAAAATGAACTGGAAGATGTAAAATCATTTGAGATTACATATCAGGACAATAAATGAGAAGTTAATGGAATTAAGAAGTGAGGCAGACACCATGAGCCAGGAGAGTTTATAGAGCTGAAAGACTTGGTTATTATTAATTCCACAAAATATTAGGCAGCATTTTAATAGAAGAATCAGAGATATACCACAGTAAAAATTCTTAAAAAGCATTATGACTTAGTCTAATGTAAAGAATGTTTTTTGCCCACTCTACTAAAAAGTCTTGCTAGTTTTTTTTACATGTTTACTATCAGAGTCATTTGGCAATCATGAATATTGAGAAAACTATAAATATCAAGAAAAATTCAGTGTCAGATTTCTTATTCCAACCCTTATTCTTGTTCAGAAAATAAAATCCTGTTTGAAGAACCATCCTGTAAGATTTTGCCAGTGACAATGAGTTTTTGGTTTATCAAAACCAGGGGAAAAGGAAAGCATAAATTAAGGGATCCCCCAGCTGAGTTACAATAAGCAAACCAACAGCAAATATCATAAACATAAGCAGGAGTGATGAAAACAAGGAACGCATCAATTACTGAGCCAAGTGAGTCAGATAATCATAAAATCAGGAATGCAATCACTGTGACGCCCAGTGTTTTGGCTGCTTTTCTCTCCCTCTTGGACACTCTGGCTTTGTAACTATCTGAAGATGAAGATTCCCCTGTTCTACTTGTATTTTCTTTTTTTTTTTTTAATTTAAAAAAAAATCTTTACCTTTCATCTTGGAGTCAATACTTTGTATTGGCTCCAAGGCAGAAGAGTAGTAAGGGCTAGGCAATGGGGGTTAAGTGACTTGCCCAGGGTCACACAGCTGAGAAGTGTCTGAGGCCAGATTTGAACCTAGGGCCACCCCTCTCTAGGCCTGCCTATGAATTCATTGATCTACCTACCTGCTCCAGCTACTTGTATTTTCAATCTTTCTAGCCTGTAGTTTAGCTATTAGAAAAATCTTAGAGTAAAGAAATGTGGCTGGGTATATCCAAAAAACAGGAAATCTATAAGGATCCAGTTCATATTCACAGTAATCTGACAGCCTCCCACACAAGTGAGGGCACTTACTAACTCCTACAGTCCATCATCATTGACACCTGTGTGAAAAACAGATTCACTGTAAGTCATTATGATGGTCCTGGAGAGAGCTATGCACAGCCCAGAGACAGAGAATGTGAACTTGGTTGGATAGGTTAGAGGGTCAGTGACAGAAATATATCCATCAATAGAAATGAAGCACAAGTGAAAGAGGGAAGTATAACAAAATGCCACATCAAAAGTAGTATGAAGTTTACAGTAACTGTTCCCAAAGTACCAACAACCTTCCACAGACTTCACTGTGCTGAAGGGCATCACAGTGTCTCCCACAAGAAAGTCAGTACAAGCCAAGGAGGCAATGATGAAGTTGGCTGGAGAGTGTAGCTGCCTGAAGTGAAGGATTGAAAGCATGACCAGAAGGTTTCCCAAGACAGCCAGCACAACCCCAGTGCCAAAGTTCCTTTGAAGTAGGGAAAATGAATGCAGGACCCACTGGTGTTCTCATAGCAGAGTTGCACAGATTTAGGATGGGACCCATTGTTGTAGATCATGATTCTTTTCTTTGCACCATACAGTATTTATATGCTTTGTGATCAACCAGAGAGCTTACCACTGAAATCTTTAATGGCATTTTAAAAAGAACATGTTAATTTGATGTCCTTGTAAGAATTACCTGTTATATACTCAAATCATGAGGAGACTTTTTTATTTTAATGATCATTCTCCAATCACTTTATCTATGTTACCCTAATTTTCTTAGTTTCCTTCTTCATATTCAAGTCATTCAACCACTCTGAATTTATCTTGGTGTGGGGTGTGAGATGTTAATCTAAACCTAATCTCTCCCATATTGTTTTCCAATTTTCCCAGCAGTTTTTGTCAAATAGTGGATTCTTGTCCCAAAATTTGGGCTCTTTGGGTTTATCATAGACTCACTTGCTGTTGTCACTTACCTGTCTGTCTCTTAGCCAGTACCACATTGTTTTGGTGACCACTGCTTTACAGTATAGTTTAATATCTGGTACAGCTATGCCACCTTTCTTCACATTTTTTCCCCATTATTTCCCTTGATATTCTTGATCTTTTGTTCTTCCAAATGAACTTTGTTATAGTTTTTTTTCTAATTCTGTAAAAAAGTTTCTTTTTAGTTGGATAGGTATGGCACTAAATAAGTAAATTAATTTGGGTAGAAGGAGTCCTACCAAATCCCTTTTATGACACTAATATGGTAAAGATTCCAAAGTCAGGGAGATCAGAAACAGAGAAAGAAAACTGTAGACCAATCTCCCTAATGAACATAGATGCAAAAATCTTAAATAGAATACCAGCAAAAAGACTCCAGCAAGTGTTCAAGAGAGTTATCCATTATGATCAGGTGGGATTTATACCAGGAAAGCAAGGCTGGTTCAACATTGGGAAAACCATCCACATAATCGACCATATCAACAAGCTAACAAACAAAAATCACATGATTATCTTAATAGATGCTGAAAAAACTTTTGACAAAATACAACACCCATTCCTATTGCAAACACTAGAAAGTTAAGGAATAGAAGGACGTTTCCTAAAAATTATAAACAGTTTATATCTAAAACCATCAACAAGCATCATATGCAATGAGGATAAATTGGATGCCTTTCCAATAATATCAGGCACGAAACAAGGATGTTCATTGTCATCTCTATTATTTGAGATTGTACTAGAAACAGTGGCAATAGCAATTAGAGAAGAAAAAGAAATGGAAGGTATTAAAATAGGCAATGAGGAGACCAAGCTATCACTCTTTGCAGATAATATGATGGTATACTTAAAATAGAGAATCCAATCACTTTATCTAGCCAGTGTGTAAGCAATTAGATATGTAATTGTAAACAAAAAGCTACTAAGTAATTTATTTTGACCAAATCTACAAATAATTTATATCAGTATAATTTATGCTTTATCTGATGATTTGGGAAACTTGCCTTTGGATTGTCTGTTCCCCTACTCTTAAGAAATTTCTTTTTGTAAACAGCAAGGAATTGTGATGTAGTTAGCTATTTTATTACTAATACTCTTACTGCTGGTTTGGTATATTATTACTATTATTGAAGAACATTGTTGCTGAGGCAGCTATTTGGTATAGTGAATATAATATGGGACCTTGACTTTGAGATTATATGCAATCTCAGACAATTGTGCCCCTCCACAAGTCACTTCACCTCTGACTGCTTTAGTTTCCTGAACTGTAAAATAGGGATAATAATAATAGCACCTCCCTCCTAAGGTTGTTGCAAAGAACAAATAAAAAATATATCCACTTAGCACAGTGCCTGTCAATTCTACATAAATTCTATGTAAATAGATGTAGTTATTTTTGTTCCTGAATTAATGGTATAAAAAGCAAAAATAAAATGCATTTATATTCTAAAAAACAACTGTATGGAGGTAACGTTAGTGTAAGTAGTTTTTTTCCCTGAGGAAAGGCAAAGACTTTTGGACAGAAAACCATTTCCATCCTATCATTTTCCCTGTAGTTTCAGCTTTCATTATTGGCTATAAGTGGGATTAATTCTTCCCTTCACTGTCTTTAAAAGAAAAAAGGAAAATATGAAAGAGAAAAATATCAACATCCATCATTCTGGACATAGTTGAAAAATTTTAGGGTCTATTGATTTAAAAATATAATTAATAGCAAAACAGAAAATTATTCAGATTTACTGTCAATTTTTTTTAATTTGAAAAGGAAGAAAAGATATCAGAGATTTTTTGGAAGGAATCATAATAAGCAGAATAGCAAATGAAAGGCTAAAAGAAGGAAAGAATTAAATAAGACTATAAGATATTTTTTAGAGTATAAAAAGCCATTCTGTCCCTTCTTACTGGAGAATTAAGGAATAATGAAAATAAAAAGTCAAATGAAAAAAGACAGGAACTGGAGGTCATTTTGAAGATAGTAAACATTTTTATTAAACATCATCACTGGAACTGGGATTATGAGTGAATGCCACGTGTATACTTTTATCTCACAATAATTCACTTATTTCACTTTTAACTTTGTTACATATTTTGGCTTCTTCAGTCTAAAACTTTAATTTGTTCAGAAAGCAAATCTATTGTTGAAGAGTGACCTGTAAAGACTTTCCCAGTGACAATCAGTTTAATTGCTCTTCGAAACCAAGGGTAAAAGAAAGCATAAATCAGAGGGTTCATGGCCGAGTTATAATAGGCAAACCATAATAAAATTTCATATATATATGTTGGGGTGATGAACCCTAGGAATGCATCAATTATAGTTTCAATAAAGTAAGGGAACCATGTAATCAGAAATGCAAGCACTGCGATGCCCAGTGTTTTTGCTGCTTTTCTCTCCCTCTTGGACACTCTGGCTTTGTAACTCTCTGAAGAAGACTCGGTTTTGCTGCTCATACTTTCAATTTTTCTAGCCTGTTGTTTAGCTACCAGAAAAATCTTACAATAAAGAATGACCATAATCAGGGTAGGAATGAAGAACAGCAGGAAATCAATCAATACCCAGGTTT
>NW_025394811.1:1811-2824 GCF_016433145.1 Gracilinanus agilis | reverse complement strand
AGAATTGAAATCATTACCAGGAGGTTTCCTAAAATAGCCAACAGAGCTCCAAATCCAAAGACCAAGTAGAGAATGACTCTGAATCCTGGGGAGTAGGAGGTTTTGATACAGGACCCATTGATGTTTTCATAGCAAAACTGCACAGCTGCAGGCTGGGAACTATTGCCGCTGCTCATTGTTCCACTCTCTGAGCTTTGGTGTCTCTTTGCTTTTCTTTGAAATCACAGAGAAGCTATCTATGAAATTTTCAATATTACTGGTGGGATGGAAAAGAAAAATTAAATGCATGTCTGTTCAAAGACTTCATGCATTATGATCCATTTTGCTATGCAATATTTGTAGAGCACCTAGCACATTGCCTTGCACATAGTAGGCACTAAATACATGTCTAATTCCCTCCTCTTTCCTCGATATCAACAAAGAATCCCCATCCTGTGTGATATTAATCATATGCCCATTCAACTCAGAACTGCTTCCCTTAATCTAAGACATTAAATAAATAGATTTGAATGTCTACTAAGCATTGGAATCATTACAGTAAATACTTATCAGCATGGTGAAATTTCCCCTTTAATTCTCTAGTTCTGACATCTGACAAGCTCTCAGCAAAGTTCAGTGAAATACTAAATGATTCTTCATTTCAAGGGTCACCTTTTATTACTCTGCCTTGTTTGCCAATTCCAAGTTAATGCCCATAGTATCCTGACCTTTCAGGAACTCAGCCAAAAAAATGTCATTCACAGAAAACCCACAAGATAAAATCCCTTTGGTGTTAGGTGTGAACTAGGACAGGAAACTTTTCCCAATAAACCATTAATAAGAAGTTTATTCTGCTACAGTACAGTTTATAGGAACATAAATTATTCAATTTGTTTTGTAAGATTTTGATATCTGTATGTATGCCATCATGTTTTGTGGATTTAATTTTTTTTACATTTATTAATATTCATTTTTAACATGGTTACATGATTCATGCTCCTCCTTTCCCCTTCAACCCCCCCCCCCGCACCCCC
>NW_025394811.1:0-1768 GCF_016433145.1 Gracilinanus agilis | reverse complement strand
ACATTTATTAATATTCATTTTTAACATGGTTACATGATTCATGCTCCTCCTTTCCCCTTCAACCCCCCCCCCCGCACCCCCACTACCCATGCACATTTCCACTAGTTTTGTCATGTGTCCTTGATCGAGACCAATTTCCAAATTGTTGGTAGTTGCATTGGTGTGGTAGTTTCGAGTCTACACCCTCAGTCATGTCCACCCCGACCCATGCGTTCAAGCAGTTGTTTTTCTTATATGTTTCCTCTCCTGCAGTCCTTCCTCTGAATGTGGGTAGCATCTTTACCATAAATCCCTCAGAATTGTCCTGGGTCATTGTATTGCTGCTGGTTCAGAGGTCCATTACATTCGATTTTACCACAGAATGTCAGTCTCTGTGTATAGAGTTCTTCTGGCTCTGCTCCTTTCGCTCTGTATCAGTTCCCGGAGGTCTCTCCAGTTCGCCTGGAACTTCTCCAGTTTATTATTCCTTTTAGCACAATAGTATTCCATCACCCGCATATACCACAGTTTTTTCAGCCATTCCCCAATTGAAGGACATACCCTCCTTTTCCAATTTGTTGCCATGTGGATTTAATTTTTGACGGACACATTTCTGGTGAATATCCAGGCTTCTCACATATATGTATATACACACACACATAAATGTATTTATATAAAACCATATATGATTTGCAAATGCATATCCATATGTTGGCACTAATATACCTTTAGACATTGGTATATATTTGAAGGTATAGCCATCAAAGCTATAGATAGATAGATAGATAGATAGATAGATAGATAGATAGAAAGACATATATATCTATAACTATATAAAGATAGATACATAGATAGACATATATCTATATATACACATGTGTATATTTTATTTTTTTGTTGGTTTGTTTGTTTGTTTGTTTTTTTAACCCTTGTACTTCGGTGTTTTGTCTCATAGGTGGAAGATTGGTAAGGGTGGGCAATGGGGGTCAAGTGACTTGCCCAGGGTTACACAGCTGGGAAGTGGCTGAGGCGGGGTTTGAACCTAGGACCTCCTGTCTCTAGGCCTGACTCTCACTCCACTGAGCTACCCAGCTGCCCCCTTCACATGTGTATATTTTAAGTTTCTCCTGATCCTTAAACCATAAGTCATAATTTATTTGGTATTGGCTGTCCAAGTATAGCGTAACTCCTCAATAAATTAGAATATTTTTCTGTTGCTGGATGGTCCTGAGACCACAAATATATAAGCTATTATTACATCCATACATTAAGTCTATTTACTTCGGATCTGTATGAATATACTTGGATCCACTGACAGAAACTTTGAGAACCCTTGGTCATTTCCATATTACATTGAGGCATCAGAGGATGACTTTATTGGAAGCTCAAAATGTATACTCTACATCTGTGTTCATATTTCCTCAATGTGAGGAACTTCCACTGTGGAAATTTCTTTCTACAAAACAAAACTATTCAACTTACAATGTTAAAGAATTGCTGAAGGAGGTATAAGGGAAGATACTCAGAGGCTAAAAGACTCGTTCATGGTCATATGACTAGCACACATGAGAATTCAGGACTTCATAATTACAAATTAAGTCTTCTTTCTACTTTTCAATGCTGGTGTCCCAAAATTACTAATGCAGTTTTAAACTTTAATAACTTAAAACTATACTAAGATTTTTAAGATACCTTGTATAACTATGTTATATATTCATGTGCATTATATATTATACATAGACATATTTGCGCAATTTAAACACATTCCTATATAAAATGTATATAAACA
>NW_025394810.1:0-8029 GCF_016433145.1 Gracilinanus agilis | reverse complement strand
GGAGAGAGGAGAGAGGAGGAGAGGAGAGAGAAGAGAGAGGAGGAGAGGAGAGAGGAGGAGAGGGGAGGGTAGGGGAGGGGAGGAGAGGAGAGGGGAGGAGGAGAAGGTGAAGGAAAGGAGTAAGCAAATGTAAAATATATACAAATAAGTAAAAAATAACTGAGTGGAGGAGGGTCAACAATTGGGGAAGGAAAGTCCTCTTACTAAAAGTGGTGGTACTCAAATAAAGCCTGGATTTAAGCCAGAGGTTTCAAAAGAGAGTGTATGAAAAGACAGGGCAGCAAAAAATAGTATGTTATAGATTGAGAACATCAAGGAGGTTGAATTGACCAAAGTCAGATGAGAATAGAATACAGAATTCTCTTTTTCTACTCATTTTCATGAATTCTTCCCAATCAACTGGAAGAGTTCTTATGCTTTACTTCTCTAGAGCAGTAGCAAGGTGAGAATTCAGAAGAAGACAAGTACTACATTGGGTCTCTTCTGGATCAAGGGATCTTCACCATTTTTGTGTCAAAGACTCCATAGGTGATTTGATGAAGCCTATGGACCTCTTCTTGGACCAATGTTGTTTTGTTTTTTTTACATTTTTAAACCCTTAACTTCTGTGTATTGGCTCCTAGGTGGAAGAGTGGTAAGGATGGGCAATGGGGGTCAAGTGACTTGCCCAGGGACACACAGCTGGGAAGTGTCTGAGGCCGGATTTAAACCTAGGACCTCCCATCTCTAGGCCTGACTCTCAATCCATTCAGTTACCCAGCTGCCCCCTTGGACCAATGTTTTTAAATGTATAAAATAAAAATAACCAAGATTACAAAGAAATCTATCAATTATACTGAAATACAGTCAACAAAATATTTTTTAAAACAAGTTTGGGGATTCCAAGTTAAGAGCTCCTATTCTAACTTTTGAAGATATCTAGTCTTAAGCTTTTCCTGGAAGAGACTGAGAGAGTAAAGATGCTTTTCCTTCATTCCTGGAGATGAACTGAAAATGAAGTCGGGGTCAAAAATCCTACAATATAACAAACTCATCCCCACTCTCAAGACACGTCACATATACTAAAAGTAATAGAAAGAAGAAGCAGTAAGGTAGCTCAATGGATTGAATGCCAGGCCTAAAGACAGGAAGTCCTGGGTTCAAATCTGGCCTCAGATACTTCCCAGCTGTTTGACCCTGGACAAGTCATTTAACCTCCATTGCCTAGGCCTTACCACTCTTTTGCCTTGGAACCAATTCATAGTATTGATTCTAAGACAGAAGCTAAGTGTTTTATTTTGGTTTTTTAAAGAGTTATTATATAAAGGGTCTATTTGTGGAGGACTTTGATGAGGGCAAGGGGGACACTGAGCAACTTCACCCTAGTTCTCAGAAGGGCAGCACCTTGGTTAAAAAAAAAATCCAATAAGAATGCTCTGCTACAATGAGATTGAACACTATGCCTAACCGTAGTTTATTAACAAATATATGTTAAATTAAATTGCAAGCAAACATGAAGAAAATAACTGCATTGGCCTTGAAGAATCAATCAGAGTCTAGTTTGAAATATAAGCTTCTTGAGCATGGGGCATCCTATATACCATACTGATAGGTATTTAATAAAAGTATATGAATCAATGTGGCAAATGAACCCAAAGTCAAAATAATGTACCTAATGTAGACTAATAAACTAGTCTAAAGCATGTCTTCTTTCCTGTCCATCTAAAAAGGAATCTGAAGCCTGAAAATTTCTTTCCTTTCTCCTCTCCCTCACCTCAATACAGTTTCATGATATGGTTTGGGAGAAAACGGAAAGAATTCATATTAGCTGGTTTCAAAGAAAGAGGGATGAAAAGGGAGGTAGGTAGAAGGCTACCTGGCTTTGGGAGTAATCAAGACTATCAGTGGTCAAAACCCTTTAAGCCAGTGGTTCTTCACTTGCGATCCACAGAAAAGACCTGTGAGCTTAGGGACTGGAGGGAAGAGAGAATCTTTATTTTCACTCACCTCTAACTGAAATTAGTATTTCTTTCAATGATCTATCTTCAAAAATATTCTCAGATTAAGACTCTGGGATTCACCTGTTTTCCATTGGGATCCAAGCCAAAAATGTTTTAAGAGTTCTTGCCTTAAGCCCTTCTACTTCCTTCTACCACTTAACTCTCAATGACAATCATAAGGCGTATATATCACTCAATCAGTTATTTACTGATCACATGCTACATGCACAGCCCAATGTCAAGAACTGAGGAATTCCTAAAAAAGAAGTATATAACATATGATTCCTGTCCTCAAGGAGTACCCAAAACCTCTTCAGAAAAAGACACCAACACAATAAATGACTGGAGACCAATATAAGGTAATATATAATTAAGTGCTAAATTGTGTGATGCCAACTATGGATTTCGAGGGGGAAGAGATCAATGTGGGCTGCAGCATCTCATGGATACAGGAAAGGAGGAGGGAACTATTGGACCTTTCATCTACAGGAGTCCCCTAGGTCATTTCATCCACACTAGATTTTTACATAAGAAAAGACCTAAACCTGGCCAGATATGGTGTCACTCCCATTTTTACAAGTCACCATAGAACAAGATTTTCCAAACAACCTTAGGGAGTGGCCGTGTCCTTCCTGACAGCAAATTCTCACTCAATTCTAACCTCAAATTTTTCCCACTTTCATTTCAATGTATTTTTTCACCTTGTCTTCAATGAAAACAAACATGGTCACCATTGTTCAAATAAAAAAATGCACTAAGTCTTTCTGAAAGCAAACACTAAGATCCTTTTCCCAAAGCCCCTGCACCCTACCAGTCTTGTCTTCTCTGGACTACATGATCCTTATTCCTTCACTGCATACTTTACCAGAGGCCTCCCATACCCCACTGAAGAGATGGCTGACCCAGGCCCAAACACATAAAATCTGCCCAACTCAACTACAAATGGAAGAGTCTTCATTAGCCTCAAGGTTCAGCCTCTTGGTTAACTGAACAAAGCAAAGTCTTTTGTTAAAATATAAGCCACCATGATGAAAGAAGAGAAAGTTGGGGAGGAAGATATTTCTAGTGTGTTTTTCCCCTTTGAATATTTCAACATGGTACTGCAGACCTATCTGGAAGATGAGCCGGAGATGGTACCAGGCAACAGCATTTTACCTAGCCAACCTGAAATGGATGTTTGGGGATGAGAGGTTAAGAACATCCAGTAAATGAATCTTGTTCTTTGTGCTCCCTCGTAGAAAAAACAGATGTTTTGGGGGGTGATAAAGCCAAACCCAACACTTAGCAGGGAAACAAAAAGGCCTGAATTAGCAGTAAAAAGAAGAAAAAGTGTGAATCCCCCGCCAACCTTCAAGCCGGCCAGATGTGTCTGGCTCTTGCCAGCATAGGTTGTGTCCTACACGGAGAATGGAATGAAGCAAACATTATCCAGTTGCAAGAGAGTGCCTATCCCCTTTCCTATCCCCTTTTATATTCACTGCCATCTCCAGAAGGAAATGGATATATTATGGCAAAAACCTCTGGAGAGGGGAAAAGGTTTCATTTAGAAAAGAAGAAAAAGGAGGAAAGGTGCTAAGAGTTAGTTACAGAATGTCTGGGATCTAAAAGCATGAGATGGGGGAACAGAGAACCGCATTAATAATAGCTTTTATCTATATAAAAGGTGTCAAAATGGTGATTACCTATCCAAGTTGGCTCTAAAGACTGACTAAAAGAAAAGGGGCTTTAATTGAAGTGGGATAAATTTCGTATACATTCATGCGCTCAATAAACAATTAACAAGTACCTACTATGTGTAATGCACTGTCCTGGGGAACAGGCTATGCTATAAAGATAAATAAGACACAGTAGAACATGGTCCTCCTAGTTAAGGAGTCTAAACATCTAAGCTCTCTTCTTTTTCCCTACAACTTCATTCAGGACATCTAGGTGGTTGAGTGAATGAAGTGCTGAACTTGGAGTTGGTTAGTTTGGCGTTCAAATCCTGCCTCAGGAGGGTTTTTTTCCCCCCTTTCTCCTAAAAGAGAAAGGGGCCTCGAGTGCCTTTTAATGATGGAATGGGGCAAAAGGACACTGGATATCAAAGAGTCAAGGTGAATTCATTTAAGGATTTTTTTTTAAACAGTAAAAATGAAGTTGTAGGAGATCAGTCTTGGAAGCTTTGTTATACTCCCAGCCATCATGTCCAAAGCCCCAAAGTACAGATGACAAAGACTTTTCTGTAGGGCTCCAAGCTATACTGGAGCCGTAGCAGGAACCAAGATCCTTAAATCAAGAGGCCAAGCAGCAGGGGTAAGAGGTAATCTCTCAGGTGCCTCAGGTGCGTACTAGCTGTGTGACCCTGAGCAAGTCACTCAACTTCTCAGTCTCAGTTTCCTCATCTGTAAAAAAGGAGTATAATTACAACACCTACCATTCAGGGCTGTTGAAAGAGTAAGATGACATACACAAACTTTAAATTTGCTTTGCAAACTTTAAAGCAAGTAAATGCTAACATTCATCTTATTACTCATTCATCCATTCAACAAGCATTTAATAAAGTGTCTCTTATATGCAGAGCAGTGTACATGCTAGGCAGCCTGTACTCAACAAAATCCAAATGACAGTCCTTGTCTTCGAGGAACTTATACTATTCTTCTCAAACAACAGTCAACAAGCATTAATTCAATATTTACTATACATTGGACACTGAAATGATCACTGGGGATACAAGGATACAAGTCCTTGCTTTCAGGGACCTCCTCCCCAGTAGTCCATATATTTCCTCTTTAAAACAACTCAGAATTCATTTCCTGGAGGAAACTTTGCCCAAATAACCTCAATCCCACTTTTTCTAGTCTATCATCCTCTTAACAAACCTTTTGAATCATATTCACAGATGCAGACAGATAATTCCCTTTTCTCTTTTCTCTTGGATCCATCTCTACCTCCAAAGAGCTAGGGGCACATCGATGAGCCTGGAGTCAGGAAGACCCAAGTTCAAATTCGGCCTCAGACACTTAATAGCTGTGTGATTCGAGGCAAGTCATTTAACCCCAGTTTCCTGATCTAGAAAATGAGCTGGAAAAGGAAATGGCAAACCAACCTGGTAACTTTGCCAAGAAAATCCCAAATGGGGTCACGAAGAGAGGGACAGGATTGAAAACAAATGAACGACAACAGCAAAACCCCAACTAGATGGCAAACTCCCGGATGACAAGTGCTGGTCTCTTTCCCCTGCACATTCCCCGCCACTCTCTATACTGAGTAACACAGGTGTGTCCAAGTGAAGACATAAAGCCTCCAAGCTGCTTTAGGAGTCACCTGGGAACCACAACTGAGCTTTCATGGGTGGGAAGATCATACTCTGGTCTGTCCATGGCCAAAGATTTAAATTACAGACTCGAAGTGCTGCATCCCCTCTCCCATCAGCTCCTTCTTAAAGACTGCCAGGGAGCAATGAGGTAACCCAGGGGATAGAGAGCCAGGCCTAGAGATGGGTTCAAAGCTGGCCTCAGACACTTCTTAGCTGTGTGACCCTGGGCAAGTCACTTCACCCCTATTGCCTAGCCCTCACTGCTCTTCTGCCTTGGAACCAATACATAAGTATTAATTCTAAGATGGAAGATAAGGTTTAAAAAAAAAAATTTAAAACTCCAGAGAAAGAACTGTAGGGAGTAGAAATACAAATGAAAATATATGATTTATCACTTATTTATTTGGGTATATGTTATGGTTTTATAAAATTATCCACTTATAAAAATGAATAACATGGAAATGTTTTGTGTGATAATACATGTATAACCCAGACTGAATTGCTTATCAGCTCCGGGAGGGAGGAAAGAAGAAGAGAGGGAGACAATATGGAAAATATAACTTTGGAAAACTTGTGTGGAAATTTGTTATCAATAAAAAATAAATAAATAAAAGACTACCCCTAATCTCACTGCTTAAACTCCACTAGGTGGGATGGATGCCAGAACACCTTTGCTCTGGCCCTGGGTAAGGGGGAGAAGAGAAGGAAGACTGAGAGATACACAGAGATGGGGGCGGTGGTTGGGTAAATCTGATATCTTTGTGGAAGGCTTTTGCCCCTTCAATCATAACAAGCATTAATGAAGTGCCGACTACATACAGGCACTGTGATAAGCTCTGATGATACAAAGAAAGGCAAAAATGCAGTCCCTGCTTTCAAGGGCCTCCTCCCCATCAGTCTGGCCTAATGCAGCTACCCTAAACCCATCTCCTTCCAGCATTCTCTGGGCAGTAGTGACACTGATGTATTAAAAAATAAAGGAGGCTGTTTGCTTCCATGAGTTACCCTGACCCTGCGGGGATGTGCCTAGCATAACACTTGTTTTGACTAGTAAATTGAGCAAACATGACACGGATGTCCTAGGTGTCAGAAAGGCAATGAGCAGGACTATTCTCTCTCTCTTCTCTTTCGCCCCCCACCCAAAGCATTTCTCCGAAGCAAAGTGACCTTAAAAGCAGAATACATCTGCTGGAGCCATGATGAGATTATTCATATGTTTTGATTCCTAATTCAGAAATAATAAGTGGTTCATGGGTTCCAAGTTTAAAAATATATTCATCATCTGGTCTCCTTAGCAGCATGTATTCCACTGGAGCAGCAGTACATGCCATAAACCGGGATGCAGCATGGGGCTGGTGCATATTTATTAATTTAGCCATAGGTGTGAGGAGTGCAGGGACCCACCCCACCTCTTCTTATTTTATTAAAAACCCCTATTTTAAGCCTAACCAGACAAAGTATCTTCATGTCCCTGGAACACAGAGCTGACTAGCAAAACCATGAATCCAATTCCCCCATTTAGAAGAGGAAGATGGAATTTAGATAGAGAGAAGGGATGGAAGAGGGCAGGTTGAGAAGGAAATGACTATCGATCCTCAAATTGTGAACCCCATGTTTACTACTCTCTTGTCAAGGAGATAGAGGTGTTTTGTGTTTTTTTTAAACCCTTACCTTCTGTCTTAGAATGAACACAAGTATCAGTTCTAAGGCAGAAGAGCTAGGCAATTGCGGTTAAATGACTGGCTTAGGGTCACACAACTAGGAAATGACAGAGGCCAGATTTGAACCCAGATCCTCCCAACTCTAGTCTTGGTACTCCATCCACTGAGCCATCTAGCTGCCTCTCAGTGAAACAGATTGTTACAATAGTATGTTTCTAGTAAAGTAAGAAAGAATCCAGGCCAATTCCAAATCACATATCCTCCCAGGAAAACATATCTGACAAGAGATAAGGTACCATTTACACCAGAAAAGGAATGACTGGAGCCTGAGAACCTGAGTTCAAATTCTACCTCCAACACTTCATGGCTTTTGACGAGTTGCTTAAGCTCATTTTCTCATCTGTAAAACAAGCAGTCTGAACTAGATGGCTCCTGAAGGGCCTTCTAGGACTAGGGTTGTGACTGGATGACTTACCCAGCTGGCCAAAATATTTCTCCTGGGATCATGCAGCTGGACATTGATTATGTACAGAATTCTGTAGGCTGCCATCTTGGCAGAACCTTTTCCTGCTTCATCCACTCTTTCAACCCACATTTATCAAGTGGTGGTGATTAGTGCACTGCTGGGTAAGCCATGACACAGAACTCAATGAATACTTATTAATTCAACGGCCCTCAAGGAACTTACATTTTGAACAGCAGCTAGGATCTCAGAGCTTGTGTAATATCTTCCCTATGTTTTCATTCCATTCAATAAGGAGCTATCAAGCAATTACTATGTACAAAGCAATATTCTAGGCACTGGGGAGATAAAAACTCAAGAGATCTTGTTCTCAGGGAACTTATCATCTAAACGAATTCAGGAGTAGGGAGAGTATAGGATAGACATCCATAACTGAAATAATAATAGAGAGTAAGATAAGTTCAAAGGAGAGGTCCAGAACAAGTAGGGATAGGTATTAAGGGTGGTCCTGGGATGGATGGATGGATGGATGGATGGATGGATGGATGAATGGATGGATGGATGAAAGAAAGGAAGAAAGAGAGGAAGGAGGAAAGGAGGGAAGGGGGAAGGGAGGGAGGGAGGAAGGGAG
>NW_025394809.1:0-7502 GCF_016433145.1 Gracilinanus agilis | reverse complement strand
TGACACATAAACAAGAAGATCCCAGGACTATTTCAGGATTGTGACTTTAAAACTAAGCCATCATCCATAACATCATGCTGTGTCTCTTTTGCATTCATTATCAATAAGTTGTTAGTTCTTCTCTATATATGATAAAAAGGTTAATTATTGTTCTCTGGTTATACTCCAAACTTAATGATTGAAAATCAATAGTACTAATTATACTAGAAAAATATGAACCTCATCAGTAAATAGAGACATGTAAGAGTAGTCATACGACATCTACAATATCAGGCAGCTACTTCAAAACCAAAATGGTGTGTAGAGGTAAGGTGGAAGTATAATTGGCAAATTAGGAAAAAAATTAGGAATGTTGACTCAATATCTAAATGGAGGCCATGAAATCCTGTAGCTACAAAAAAAAAAGGTTGAGCCATAAATTCCTTCTGAGATTGTAAATGAGGCTTCCTAATATTCTGTGGCTTGTAGAATTGTAAAATATAGTCCAAGTAATGGATAGTGCTTGAATCATTTGTTTATGGTTTCCTTCTATTAGACTATGATGGGCTCATGTGAGTGAGACTTCAGAGGCTACTAAAATGGTTGTATTTAAGTGGTACTTCGAGTGGATTAAGAGGGTGAATGTCTGTAGGAGGTCAGCAAACTCCTAATACTGGAGTGGGAGCTAGGCTTGACTGATAAAATGCACAGAACAATCCAATAAAAAAGAAAACTTCTGATAGAATAAACAGGATTATTCCATATTGCAAGCCTTTTTGGACTACAGGGGTATGATATCCTTGAAAAGTTCCCTCTCAAACAACATCTCGTCATCATTGACAGGTTGTCAAAAGTATAGAAATGATTCTAATAGTTAATAATAATGTAGAATTAAAATGGAACCCTATAATTAGTCCTGGGGTTAAGAGTAGTGCTGAAAGTGCTCCTGTTAATGGGCTAGGGTTGACTATGTGGTACACATGAGTTTGGTGGGTCATTATGAATTATCATGTAGATATAGGCTTACTAGAAGTGTAAAAACATAAGCTTGGATTATTGCTACAGCTGGTTCAAGAATGGTTAGATATAGAATGTAATGGTTGATACAGTGATATTAATTGAGGAAAGAGCTAATGTTGCTGAGTCAATAAGGTGAATAAGTAGATGTCCTGCAGTAATGTTGGCTGTTAGTCATATTGCTAAAGCCAGAGGTTGAATAAATAGGCTAATTGTTTCAATGATAATAAGTATTGGAATTAGTGGAGTTGGAGTGCCTATGCATACAATAACTTAAGAGACATAAAGTACACATTATGAACAAGTTAGTAAGCCCCTGTTTAAAATGAGCAGAATTTCTTTTTTTTTTTTTAAACCTTGACTTTCTGTCTTAATAACAACTCTAAGACCAAAGAGCCAGGGCTAGGCAAACAGGATAAATTGACTTGCCCAGGGTCACTAGCTCAGAAGTCTCTGAAACTATGAAGTAAGATTTGTACCCAGGACCTCTTTTTTTGCAGGGCTGGCACTCTGTCCACTGAACCACAGAGCTGCCTCATAAGAAATATCTAAAGAGTGCTGACCTTTCTCAGACTCAATAAAGGGGAAATTAACTTTTCTGAGGGCAATGTAATTATGGATGCACCTTGAATAGCCTACCCTAAACTGACTTCAAAGTGATAGTACTGTAGAGATCTATTTATCATCTGATAATCTGATAAGGACAGCTTAGTTGATAAAGAGGCAGGAGACAATCTTGACTGTTAACTCATAGCTGCTTCAAGGTTGGCCCAGCAAGCTCTTTGGGTCCAGAGACCCCTTCCAGCCACTGCCAGATGTTTAAACTCTTCTTTGATGACATATGTAAGAAGCAGGAACACTATCAAGTCTTCAGGGAAAAGAGATATTCAGGGAGACCCTCAGGTAGTCTCAGTTGACTCCAGAGGTCAGGTAAAAGTCCTCTGTCTCTCCCAGAGTCCAGAGACAAAGACCCCTTCACAGGGTTCTCTCCCTCACAAGCCTCTGCTTCTCTTTCCATACTCTGTTCCTATCACTCCAGGTTGCTTTCCAACATTCCAAACCTTTTCTGTGCCAATCTTTTCCTTACACTACTGAATAGGGAAAAGGGGCACCAACATTGTTCAGTGGTAGGGAGCCAGGCCTATAGATGGAAAATCTCAGGTTAAAATCTGGCCTCAGACACTTTCTAGCATTGTGACCTCAGGCAAGCCACTTAACCTCCTCTTGCTTATCCCTTACCACTCTTGCCTTGGATCCAATATCTTGTATGGATTCTAAGACAGAAGGTAAGTGTTTATAAAAAAAAGAAAAGAAAAAAAAGGGAAAAAGCCACCTCTCTTACCAACTCCTAATAGTTTTAGATGGATTCTCCATGGGTTTCAAAACTGTTGATTGTTTATTGAAGACTAAAATGACCTCAAGTTGATGAGATATCTTTTGATTTGCTCATAATTTTGATTTATGTGAGGCAGAGTTGTACAAAGTCATAAATCTGCATCAGTCATACAAAAAGTTATATGTCTCAATTTGCACCATGAGTTCCTCCCTTCTTTGTCAGGGGGTGGATAGCATATTTCATCATTAGTCCTTTGGAATTATGTTTGATGATTGTGTTGTTCACAATTCCCAAGTTGTTTAAATTGTTTTTCTATACAATGTTGTTGTCAATGAATTAATTGTTTTTCAGGGTTTGTTTATTCTGCATCAGTTCATATGAGTCTTCCAAGGTTTCTCTGAAACTATCTCCATCATTTCTTAGAGCACATATGTATTTCCCCTCATTTATATAGCATAACTTCTTTAGCCATTTCCCTAGTTGATATACAAGTCATCAGTTTCAAGTTCTTTGATATCAAAAAAGAGTTACTATAAAATTATATATATATATATATATATGCATTCTTTTCCTCCTTCTTTGAACTTATTAGGAGTATAACCTTGGAAGTGGAATTGGAAAGTCAAAGAGTATACAGAATTTCATAACTTTGGGACCATATTTCCAAATTGCTTTCCACAAAGGCTAGACCAATCCATAGATCCATCAAAAGTGCACTAATGTATCTACTTTGCCTCTGACTTTGAAAATATGTCATTTCTCCTTAAAAAAAGTTAGAATGATTGATGTGAATTAGAACCTCAAAAATTACTTTAATTTCTACTTCTCTAATTATTGGTGATTGAGAAAAAAATTTAAATTTAGATGTTAATAATTTGAATTTTTTCCTTTAAAAACTACCTGTTTATACCATTTGACAATTAACACTTGAGTAATGACTCATTCTTATAAATTTCAACCAAGACTTGATACTGTAAATGAAAGTTGTCTGAGAGAAACATGATTCAAAAATTCTTTTACTAATTTCTCGAATAATTTTAGTTGCATTTGAACTAATTATATCCAATCATAATTATACATTTTATCTTCCTATTCCTCTTTATTGTTTGCTAAGGGACTCTTGCCATATACATTGATCTGAAAGAGAATTTCTTCTAATTCATATCTGGCATCTTTTATAAACAAGTCATGTATTCATTTGGTCATTGTTATATTTGTTGAATTATTGGTTTAGAACTCTCTTCTCTTATAACACCTTAATTTCCCCTTTGGTTTTGTTAATAGGAAATTTTCATTGTTACCTTGGATTTTTAGTTTTATTGAACACTAGTGATTGTGTTATTTGCTTTTGTATGTTGCATACCAAATCTGTTTACATTGATTCATAATGGATTTTATTTGACTCTCCATGGTTTAGGTGTCAAAACCTAAACCTAAATTTGTATAATAGAAGGAATTTAGTAGACTCATTATGTTTTATCAAATATTATATGTAACACTGGAAGTAGTTAATTATTTAAGGTTTCTATAATTTGTTTTTTTTTTTATCCTCAGTTCTCTAGGACTGCTATTTAATCCATTAGCTTTATTAATTTATTTAGTGACTTTTTATTGAACATAATTTTAATTGTATTGTGGACTATAAAGGATGTTCAGGTTCACTAAAACACTGACTTTTATTCATTCAACCAACAACAACAAAGGGAGACCTATTGATTTCAATTTAAAATTTTTAGGGGAAAAAGTCTGTGACCTTCATAGTTCACAACAACCAATAACTATAAGAGGTTGGGGTTTTTTGAAAGGGATTCAACTATTCTACAATGATCTAGACTTGGAGGAGAATCTAAATAGAATTCATGATACACAAATTATACCATAATACAGACCAGTCTTCTCCAAAAAGTGGGCAATCTTATTCCATATAGGAAGAAAAGTCATGAAGAAAGATAACAAATGAAACCTTCCTTCTTGCATTATCATTTAACTTTTCCTCTGTACCTATCCATCTCCTTGATTTTCAACATTAGGGAAGACACAATTTATAGTACTTATTTTGTCACTCAGAATGTTGAGTGATATTATACACATAGCACATGCTTTGTGCTTGTTGAGTGAAAATACTGAAGTCTTTGTGAAAACAAAACAAAGATTTAATATTTCAGAACCATTTAAAGGAGAAATGCATCAATAAGCAGGTGAAATATAATTTTATTATATGAAATAAAAAGACTCCAGAGACATGTATTAAGCAGAATAGTTCCATATAATTTTAGGCAGCAATTTTTAAATAGAAGGATCAGAGATATGCCACAGTAAAAATTCTTAAAAAGCGTTATGACTTAGTCTAATGGAAAGAATGAATCTTTTCCCCCTCAACTAAAAAGTCTTGCTAGTTTTTTAAACATGTTTAGTATCAGAGTCATTTGGCAATTATGAATATTGAGAAAACTATAAATATCAAGAAAATTCATTATAAGATTTCTTATTCTAACCCTTATTCTTGCTCAGAAAGTAAATTCCTGGTTGAAGAACTATCCCGTAAGATTTTGCCAGTGACAATGAGTTTTTGGTTTTTCAAAACCAGAGGAAAAGGAAAGCATAAATTAAGGGATTCACAACTGAGTTATAATAAGCAAAGCAAGAGCAAATCTCATAAACATAAGCAGGAGTGATGAAGCCAAGGAAAGCATCAATTACTGAGTCAAGTGAGTCAGGTAACCATGAAATCAGAAATGCAATCACTATGATGCCCAGTGTTTTGGCTGCTTTTCTCTCCCTCTTGGACACTCTGGCTTTGTAACTATCTGATGATGAAGATTCCCCTGTGCTACCTATACTTTCAATTTTTCTAGCCTGCAGTTTACTTACTAGAAAAATATTAGAGTAAAGAATAATCATAATGAGGCTTGGTATACCAAACAACAGAAAATCTATTAGGATCCAGTTTTGATTCACAACACTTGAAAAGCCACCCACACAAGTGAGGGCATTTACTAACTCCTCCAGGCCATCATCATTGACACCTGCATAAAAAACAGACCCACTATAATTCATTGTGATGGCCGAGAAACAGAGACTATGAACTTGTTTGGATAGGTTAGAGGGTCAGTGACAGCAATATATCGATAGAGATGAAGCACAAGTGAAAGAGGGAAATATAACAAAATGCTGCATCAAAAGTAGTATGAAGTTTACAGCAACTGTTGCCAAAGTACCAACAACTCTCCACAGACCTCACCATGCTGAAGGACATCACAGTGGCTCCCACCAGAAAGTCAGCACAAACCAAGGAGGCAATGAGGAAGTTGGATGGAGAATGCAGCTGCCTGAAGTGAAGGATTGAAATCATGACCAGAAGATTTCCCAAGACAGCCAGCACAACCCTAGTGCCAGAGGCCATTTACTTGTAGAGCTTGACTGGGTGTCCTTTGGAGTAGGGAAAATGAATGCAGGACCCAATGATGTTCTCATAGCAGGGCTGTACAGATGTAGGCTGGGACCCATTGTTGTAGGCCATGATTCTTTTCTCTGCACCATACAGTGTTTATATGCCTTGTGATCGACCAGAGAGCTTACCACTGAAATCTCCAATGGCATTTTAGAAAGAACATGTTAATTTGATGTCCATGTAAGAATTACCTCAATGCACGAGGAACCTTTTTTATTTTAGTGATTAATCTTCAATCATTTTATCTAGCCAGAAGTTGGAGATATCAGTGAGCAAGTAGATATTTAACTGTAACCAAAAAGCAAGTGAGTACTTTATTTTGACCAAATCTACAGCGGATTTATATCGCTATAATTTATGCCTTATCTGATGATTTGAGAAATTTGTATTTGGATTGTTTGTTCCAGTACCTCTGAGAAATTTCTTTCTGTAAACAGCAAGGAATTGTGATGTAGTTAGCTACTTTATTACTAATACTCTAACTTCTTGTTTGTTATATTATTACTATTATTGAAGAACATTGTTGCTAATGAGGCAGCTATTTAGTGTAGTGTATAAAATATTGGAATTTATACTTAAGATTAAATGTAATCTCAAACACTTGTGATTCTAGAGAAGTCACTTCACCTCTGTCTGTCTCAGTTTCCTGAACTGTAAAATGGGGATAATAATAGCACCTACCTCCTAAGGTTGTAGCAAAGAACAAATAAAAAAATATTTCCACTTAGCACAATACCTGATACATAGTCGATTCTATATAAATACTTGTAGTTATTTTTATTACTGAATTAATGGTGCTAAGAAGCAATAATAAAATGCATTTACATTCTAAAAAACAATTGTGTGGAGGTAAAGTTAGTATAGTAGTTTTTTCTCTGAGGAAAGGCAAAGACTTTTGGGATAAAAGACCATTTTCCTCATATCACTTTCAATGCAGGTTCAGCTTTCTTTATTGGCTATAGGTGGGACTAATTCTTCCCTTCACTTTCTTTAAAAGAAAAGAGGAAAAAATGAAAGAGAAAAACCATCAAAATCTTATCATTCTGGAAATAGCTGAAAGCTTTTAGGGTCTCCTAATTTAAATAAATATAATTAATAGCAACACAGAGAATTATTCAGATTTGCTATCTATTGAATTTTTTTTCATAGAATTCTAAAAGAAAGGAAAGATATCAGAAGTTTTTCTGTAAAGAATCATAATAAGCAAAATAGCAAATGAAAGGCTAACAGAGGAAAGAGATTAAGTATGATTATAAGATATTCTTTAGAGTATAAAAAGCCCTTTTGTCCCTACTAGAGAATTAAGGATTAATGAAAAAAAAACAAACAAAAAACAAATGTCAAATGAAAAAAGGAACTAGAGATCATCTTAGAAGATAGTTTATAAACACAATTAACATGTAATTTGGCATGGTAAATTTTTTTTTATTTAACATCATCACAGAAATTTGAATTAGGACTGAATGTCAATAGCATAATTTCATCCACAATGATTAACCTGTTTCACTTTTAACTTTGTTAAATATTTTAGCTTCTTCAGTCTAAAATTTTACTTTTTTCAGAAAGCAAATCTATTGTTGAAGAGTGACCTGTAAAGACTTTCCCAGTGACAATCAATTTAATTGCTCTTCGAAACCAAGGGTAAAAGAAAGCATAAATCAGAGGGTTCATAGCTGAGTTATAATAGGCAAACCATAATAAAATTTCATATACATATGT
>NW_025394808.1:0-1430 GCF_016433145.1 Gracilinanus agilis | reverse complement strand
CACTCTTCCACCAAGGAGCCAATACAAAGAAGTTAAGGGTTAAAAAATAAAGTGATGTTGAATATGTACAGGAGGATAGCAAGGTGGAACAGCAAGATGGGGAGCTGCTCCTTGGGAGGCCAGCATGGATGGAAAAGCTGTCCTCCAGGCAACATGAATTCTGGGGACTTTATACTCTTTACAACAGTGGAGACGGGATGCTGTGTCATGGTCACTCTAGAGTAGTAAACACTCAGGCATTCGGTGGGGAGTTTGGTCATCAGACCGGGTCTGCCTGGAGACATCGGGGGTGACCCTCATAGTTTAGGGGACAGATGGATGTCTGATGTTTTCTTAAACAGATGGCTTCTATGATAAGACTTTAACCTCTGGGTCCAAGCCAGACAGCCATCTTGAGGGCAACCCCAATACTAGAAACTAGAGGCAGCAAGTCAAAGGTTACTCAGTGGGAGGACTTGGGTTTGCATCCTATCTGTGCTTCTTACTACTTGTGTGACTGGAAAAATCACTTAACCTCTCTTGGCCTTAGTTGCCTCAACTGTAAAATGAGTGGTGGTGGTGATGGTAGACTCTTTGGCCTTTCCAGCTCTAAATCAAAAATCCTATGAATGGTAGAATATTAGAGATAGGAGGGAAGGACTTTAGAAGTCCTTAAGTCCAACCCCTTCACTTTAAAGATAAAGAATCTGAGGCCTAGAGGTTAGATGACTTTCCCAAGGTTCCTCAGTAAGTAACTCTGGGTATTCATTTTTTCATCTGTAAAATGAGAGGATTGAACTCGATGGCTTCCGAGGTCTCTTTTGAGTTTTGAAAAAGCCTTTGCTTCTGTAATCCTAATCAGGACTTGTCAGTTGTCTTCTGAATGAGGTGTGCATGTTCATCACTCTAGGAGGGACAAGGGATACTGGGATAAACCAGAAGCCATACTCCATCCTGGTCATCCCCCCTTAGGGTCAAATGTCCATAGATGTATAGCTAGAAGGGACGTTAGGATTGGGATTCAAATTTGGAGCCTCAAGTTCTAAATCCAGTGATGTGATTTTCTTGAGAATGGGCCCAGCACAATTTCAATAAGTATTTGCTAACAAATTGATATGCAGAACAGTTAGAGACACAGAATGTCAGAGTTGAAAGGGAAACTTAGAGATCTTATAGACCTGAGGCTCTTTTCTTTTTGGGGGGCCATGGATCCCTTGGCAGCAGTTGGGTGAAACTTATGAACTTCTCAGAATAATATTTTAAATGCATAAAATAAAATGCATGGGGGGGGGCAGCTGGGTAGCTCAGTGGATTGAATGAAAGTCAGGCCTGGAGACGGGAGGTCCTGGGTTCAAATCTGGCTTCAGACACTTCCCAGCTGTGTGACCCTGGGCAAGTCACTTGACCCCCATTGCCCACCCTTACCACTCTTCCACCAAGGAGCCAATACA
>NW_025394807.1:0-5511 GCF_016433145.1 Gracilinanus agilis | reverse complement strand
TTGATTTGTTACTTATTGTCACGTGTGGGTAACTCGTCTCCCCTCCCTACTAAGGGAGGTGGGAGTGACATCATTAGCACGCCTGGGTTGAGTAGATTTTTTGACTATTAATGGGATCTGGCTAATTCTATTTACACAATCCCCCCTGATGATCATTGGGTGCCTAGTCACCCCAAGTGATCATGTTACACAAACATCTTCTACCACAAAGGTCCTTCTAACTACAATAGTTAGAGATAAGAGGGAAATGGAAAAGAGAGAAAGCAAAACCAATGTTTTGCTAAGCGCGTTGACAAGAAACCAATTGGGGGCAGTCCCCAATCTGCATATCATGTACAATTAAAGTAGCTGTTCAAAAACCCATCAGTTCATTCATTAGTACCCAAAGTTCGTTCTGGATCACTTGATGATCAATTGCAACCCAAAGTTCATTCTGGATCTCTTGATTAAACGTAGGTTCTTCAGGCATCTCTCTGCAAACAGTTCATTCTCTGGATTAAGGAATCAGCAAGTTTTCTTTCCCTGAGAATTTTCTCAAACAAAACCAAAAATTAAATCTTGGATATAATAAAAATACGATTAATCTTGGATTTTATAAAAATACAATCCCCCCTGACGTGGGTATTTAGAAAGAAATACCCAGATCAGCTCAATATATACAGATGAGTCATGGGGTTGTATGAGTAAATTCAAAAGAAAAAAAGAAAGAAAAAATATAAAAAATCAAATAGAAGAAAATTGAAGCTTTTGAAAAAGAAAGGTATTAAAATCAAAATCAAATATCAAAAGTTATGTACAGAAAAATTTTTTGAAGAAAACAAAATAAAATTATAACAGGCCCTTGTATTAGGGTCTCATCAATTATAATTTCCATCCTACTAGTCTGTAGGATACAATGCAGTAATACTGCACTTACCCATTTGCAGCTAAGACTACAGGAAGTTGCCATTCTATAAGAGAGAAAAAAGGACCAGATTTAAATGCAAGGGAAGCGTCTGTCATTCCCTTTACTCTCAGGAGTATATGGGTGAGCCAGATAATAGCCAACCTGTGGTACCTGACTGGCAGTGTAGTTCGGAGAGTCCTACGTCTTAACATATGTTAAGCGTCGCAGCTTCGATTCTTACACTGAGTTCAAGTCCTCAGTGTTGGCGTGGGAGTACCTCAATCCCACCTGTACATGTATGATCTCTTTAACCTCGTGCTCCTCGGCACTGTGCAGATGTTCTCAGAAATCCCATTGGATTTGTCGGTTGGTCTTCATGACCTGGTGCTTTCCTTAGCACCATTAATGGCTCATGTGTTCCCTTCTCCTGGAATTAGAAGAAGCATTAATCACAGTCCCGTAACATTTAACAATATATGGCAAATTCTTGGAGTCTACACCTTGTGAGTAAGCAGTAATATTACAGCAATTATATATATATTAAAATTATAGCATTGCAAAAAATGAAAAAATTAAGTGATTATATGTACTCAAGTACAAGAAATGAGAAAAAAGAAAAAAAATATCAATTATTCAATTAAAGATATTAGGTAAATCAATAAGAAAATTAAAATAAAATCAGGGAAAGAATCAAGACAAACCAATGATTCCAAAGTAACATCCATGAGTCCATGAACTGTTATCTCCAATGCAGGTAACAGGAAACAGTCAATCAGGTTCAATAGAAGATGCCCTCTTTACATGTGAACAATGAATCCAAGAGTCCTTTTCTCTGATCTTTATAGCTGTTGGGGTGGTTATTAAAATTTCAAATGGCCCATCCCACGAAGGCTGGGTTGCCCCCGTGCGCTGGAAGTTCTTTATATACACTTTGTCTCCTGGATTCAGGTCGTGAAGTGAAAAGTCTATTGGTCCTGCTTGTACTGCAGTTCCAGATTCATGGAGTTCACGCAGTCTGTGTTGCAATTCCTGTATATAGGAAGCAATAGAAGTATCTCCTCCTAATAGTGATGTATATGCAGGAGAAAAAGGTTTAGCCTGTATAGGAGGATGTCCAAAAAGCATCTCATATGGTGAGATGTATAGATCTCCCCTAGGTCTGCTTCTAAGATAAAATAGAGCTAGAGGGAGAATTTCAGGCCATTTTAGATGTGTCTCAGTACATAATTTGCCAATCATGGTTTTAAGTTCTCTGTTCATCCGTTCAACTTGGCCTAAGCTCTGGGGGTGATATGGTACATGGAATTTTGGAGTTATCCCCAGGCATGAATATATTTCAGATAAAACTGAATCAGTAAAGTGACTCCCTCTGTCCGAGTCAATACGTGCAGGCAGACCAAAACGAGGAAATGATTTCTTTTAAAAGCACCTTGGCAACAAAGGCTGACGTGGCTCGGGCAGTAGGAAATGCTTCCAGCCACCTGGTCAGTTGATCCACTATGACCAAACAGAATTTATATTGTCCAGCCTTTGGCATTGTTATGAAATCAATTTGTAGGTGCTCAAAAGGTGTGTAAGCTAATGGACGCCCACCAAAAGCCTTGCCACGAAAGGTGTGTTGGTTATATGCTTGGCAAGTAGGGCAAGCTGCACACACTTTAGAGGCTATAGTGGTTATGCCAGGAGCTATCCATACTCTCTTGACAGAGTCCACGATGCCCTGGGTACCAAAATGACCATTTTTATGAATAGATTGGCAAATTTGGCGATAAAAGTGTCTAGGGAGCAGGGGTTTTCCTTCAGAGGACACCCATACTCCATTTATCTGTTTGGCTTTAAATTTCTGCTTCCATTTTGTTATTTCCTTCTCATCATAGGAAAGTGATAAATTTAAGTCATCAGTGGTTGTTAATGTTAAAATTAATTCAGGCCCTTCTATTGCTGCTAGCTTTGCAGCAATATCTGCCCAATTATTTCCCTTAGAGACAGGGTCAGTGCCACCTGTACGGGCAGAGCAATGAACTACAGCTAGGGCTTTTGGTAGTTGGAGAGCAGAAAGAACTTCATTAATAATTTTTGCATTAGCTATAGATTTGCCAGCTGAGCATTTGCTATTCCTGGAATTATTATTATTATTCCTGTTGTTATTTATATAGTTGGCTTTCGACTGGGTATTATTTCCGATTACTCTTAAGAAATTCTTACAGTTCATTATTATATGGCCCTTCTTCATAAAGAATTGGCAGATAATGGATTGATAGTTAGATTCTTGGAGAGGGGCTATTGTCTCTCCTTTATTTTTCATTTTTTCCTTTAGCATTTTAAATTCTGCTTTTAAAGCATCCAACTGAGTCAATGTCTTCCTCATGTCTTTGTGCATGGCCCTTAAAAATAGAAGATGCTACTTTCCTCAATTCCTCAAGACTCATAGATTCTCCAGTTGGGCAGTTAATTTTAAAACAGTCTTTGACTACTTTGCAGGAATTCTCAATGAATTGCCTACTTATATGTCTAACATGCTGTTCCATGGTTAAATCAAGGTCCGGATTATATTTCTCCCACTTCAATCAGCCTGTCCATAAAATGGGAGGGAGTTTCATTGGTATGTTGTTTTGAATTTTGCCTAACTGTCAGGTATATCAGCACAAGCTTTCATGGCTGACAATAATGCCTCTCTGCCAATGCACAATTTTTTGTAATCTGGGATAGAATTGTAATCCCAGTTCGGATCCTGGAGGGGCCATTTAGGTCCTCCCTTGCCTTTCTTGTGATTGGCCCGAGAAATGATTCTTTCTTTCTCACCGACTGTCAGAAACTCATCTAATATATTTTCAATATCCTGCCAACTGGGGTCATAAGTTCGGAATATATTGTCTAATTTTTTTACAAGTAAGAATGGTTCTTTCTCAAAAGTAGGCATATTCTTTTTAAATCCAGCTAAATCATCAGGGCTGAAAGGAGTAAAGTGTTTTACAGATACCAGGTCTCCTTCAGTATTAAAAGTAGGTACACTTCTCGTAAAGGAAATAGTGTTGTGCTCTCCTGAATGGCAGGGAATGTATGTCCTGCAGCAATAGCAGTAGCTCTGATTGTCTGTAGGAGGGGCTGAGGGGTGGGTTGGACAGGTTGAGGAGGTGGGAGCAGGACAGGCTGGGGATGGAGTGGTATGGGTTGAGGAGGGGGCAGTAGGGGTTGGGGACAGGGGATGGGCTGAGGAGAGGGTGTGTCAAGAGCGCTTTCATAGGAGGAATCCTCAAAGGCAGAACTATTGAGGAATAATTCTCTCTTTTGTTGGAACTTCTTTTTAAACTGTTTCCTCCTTCTTAAATGCTTAGCATGGTTTTTTATATAAGCCAGCAGTTGTTCTTGGCCCTCTTCCATATTCTCCATTCTCTTCTCTATCTTACTAAATCTCTGTGAGTTAGTGTCCTCCAGCTTCTCTATTATATTTCCTATTTCCTTCTCTGGCAGTTTCTTTTGAGAGAAGTAAAGATAAACTATTCTGCCTACTATCAGTATTAGCACACTTACTACCACACCTGCATACAGTGCATCAAACAGCCCTTGTAATGTATTTTCTGGTGTTGCTTTTCCAAAACAAATCATCATAACAGTCCATAATATGGACTGGAACCAGAGCCTTATAGTTTGAATTCTAGTATTTATTTCATCAGTAATGCTTCGAAACCCACACATTCTTACTCACAGTAGATATCACTAGTGGGCAAGGTCTTCCTTTCACTAAGGGTTGGGCTATAGAACTAGTTGTATTGTTTTGGGTCAAGACTTCCTTTTGTTCCTGCCTGGCTGAGGACAAAGGCTATAGCCTGAGGCTGAGTACTAGAGATAAAGCTCTTTGAGGGTAGGCAGGGCTTTTTTCCTGAGGCAAAAGTTGGGAGTGTCTTTCAAAAGCTAATTTTGGTTCTGGGAGGCTCTTTTCGATTGTAAAAGTCTGAAAAATTTCTTTTCTTTAAAGTTATGTGCCTTCTACTGTGGGGGAAAAAGAAAATGGCTTTTTAAGTTCTAGCTGGCCCCACCAGGCTTTTGCTTTTTCTAAAGATTTTAAAACTAAAAGTACGGTTTGAAATAGAACAGAGTTTTAGCCTATTTGTAGCCTAAAAAAATTTACTCTCCCTAATTCTACTAAATAAGTCTAGTGCCTCCTGCTTCTATTTGGCTGCTTTTAAATCTTATTCAGGTGTGCTCCTGGCCTGGCTAGGAGAACTGAGCAGTCCTGCCCAGGTGTGGCCAAGGCCTCCTACTAGGCTTAGTTCTTTCCTTAAGACAAAGAGGCAACCTAGCTAAATTTTCAGGGTCCCCAGGTTTTTGATCTCACCAATCTAGCAGCTTTATATCGACCGAAGCTCCACGGCGTGCTGTGAGAAGGCTGACTTAAGGATAGGTATAAAGAATTCAAGAAAATTCAGAAAGATTGAGGAAGTTCGAGAGACCAAGTGGTCAGCCAAAAATGTAAGAATTAAAATTTAGTTATTATAGCTATATATTAAAATTATGTGGCCGCCAGGAATCAACAATTCAGGTTGATTCCGTAATTAAATCAGACCCAAGTCAGTATCAGGTTGAGGAGTTTATTTACAATCAGGAAGGTAAAGTAGGGATAAAGA
>NW_025394806.1:0-3198 GCF_016433145.1 Gracilinanus agilis | reverse complement strand
ATTAGTATTTTAATTAAAGCCATTTTGATAGATAAAATCATTAGACCACGCGCTTGTAAGCATTCAAAACTGCCGCCACCTCCATTTTGTCTCCTGTTTCCTGGCCATGGCCTACTCGCAAAGAGAGGCACTCCCTCCTAACCCAGGAGATTTAAGCTCTCCCCTGCGTCAAGACGTCGGAAACGGAAACCAGTTGGACCATGTTGGATCACGGGAAATGTAGTTTTATACATTTCCCAAATTACTTTTTACAATTCCCCGTGAGGTCTGGCAAAAAAAAAGGTTAGTCCTTTTTTCTTCGCTGGACCTGTAAAAATAGCAACTTCTAAAATTTTCAGGAATTTTGGGGATAAAAGAAATAGATGAACAAATGGTTAAAATTAGACGCATTGACAAAAAACCAATTTGGGGGGCTGTCCCCCACTGGCACAGTGTACAATTTAAAACAATACATACAACTCAATTTCAACTCCCCATAGTTCAATCAACTGCACCCCAAAGTTCAAAGTTTGGTCTTCATGGTACAGTGAAGGCTTTTCAGACATCTTCATGGTGTCTTCACCAAAACAAGTTCGTCGTCTGGATTCTGGGGAGATGGCAAGGTCCTTATCCTGAAATTATTCTCAAAAGAATTTAAACCTTACATTATAGATTACAAAACATACATTTTCTTCTAAGATTTTATATAATTCCCCGTGAAATTACTCCTAAAAGAGTTAAATAAATATACATATATTTTTACATTATCGAATTTTAAAAAACTTAACAGATATCCCCGTGAGGTAATTCTTAAACACACCTTTTTTCTAAAAAAGGGTATCTCAGGTCAGCTAAGGATGAGTGGCTGAGTCCTGGGGGTTTATATGAATTCAATTGGCAAAATAAAAAGAATAAAATTCAAGAAAAAAGAAAAAATTAACTTGTGAAATGTAAAATGTGCAAAAAAATCTGGGGAAAATAAACTTAGACCTTTGAATGAAGGCCTAATTAAAGTGAATTCCGCAGAGTGCAATTACCCATCCAGGGCCAGGACATAAGGAAAATGTCTCTCTCTGATCTGACTTATCATCAGCTTTTTAGGGAAGTGAGCCAAGTAAATAACCAATCTTAGGTGCTTTCTAGGAATCTAAGTCGAGGGGACCCACGTCCTCTAAAGTTTTAGAAAAGACTGGGACTCCAGGACTCAAACCCAATTTCAAGCCCTAATGTATTGGCATAGAACTGCTATTTTGCAGATCTTAGTCAGTCAAGTCTCTGACCATGTGCTTTTTTTAGCACTATTAATGGCTTTCATATTCCCTTCTGGAATCAGAAAGGCATTTAAATCACAGTCCTATAGGCTCAGGTATTTGCTGTAGACTCAGAAAAAGGATAAATAATGATTATATATGTACTTCCAGTACAAGATGATAAAAAGGGAAAATCAATTTCTCATTAGAAAAATGTTTCAAAAATCAAAAAAAAAATATATATATATATATAGCTTAGAACTAGAAGGGTTATGTTACCCCAAAATGAGGTTTTCATTTTGTGAGTGAAAATGGATCTTACAAAAAGCAGATTCACAATGCACATTCAAATAGAGTACCATTATTTCCAGTAGCACATTTTAAAACAATAAATAATGATGTTCAAAATTATATACTTGTTACAACTTTTAACCCTTGGCAAATGCTGTTATTGCTTCCATAGCAAAATGTGATATTTAAAAAAGAAACCTTCTGGTATAATCATCCTCAGATAAGAATATACAGGAGCTCCTTGGCTTCCTGTTTTTAAAAAAATCCTGGATAGGAATGCTTCTACCCATTTAAGGCAATAATATCTCTTATAATAAAATATCTAAAAGCTTTATCCTATAAGACAACAATTTCTTAAGGATTTAAAGTAAAAGTTAAAAAAGATCTCTTGTAAAATTACAAGGTAATATTCAAAGCATGGAAAACTTTCAAGGTTCTTTGCAATTACCAAGACAGAATAAATTTTAAAGACATGTGCTCTATAAGATGTTCATAGGTGGTACATATAACCGCATTGTTTTTGATACAGTAAGCGTTTAAGTAAATTAGGAAATATAATAACATCATAAGCAGAAACTTCATTAGCGTAAAATGATTCAGTGCAACAGGAAAATCAACGAAGTAAGCAAGATTAATTAACAAAACTAATTAGCAATATACAGTAAGATACAGTCTTTTTAAAACAGAAATAAAGCTCATTCAGTTCCGAGGTTTTTAAAGTTCACCCCTGATTTCAATTTTAAGGTTCTTTTGATTGAGTTCTGCTGAGTTTAAGGTTTTGTTTTTTTTTTTTTTTTTATCACCAGTCTTTGCTATCAGTTCAAAGTTCTGAGCAGGTATGGGGTGAATAGGCTTTCCCTAAGTTCAGTTTTTTAATCACAAGCAAGTCTCAATAGGCCATTCGGCCAATAGGTCCACGTGGTGTCGTCCACATGGCTCGGGGGTTAGTGGAGAAAAGCTCAGGAAAACTACCCACGTGTGGAGTCTGTGTGGGTTGTTGCCTAATTAGGTCTTTAGAGAAACACGTGGAAGGCTAGAATGTCTCCTATAAGAAAGTAGAGAGGAAGGGGAATATACCCAAATGGTTTGCGTCAGAGCTGAAGCAGTCTCTGGAGGTCTGGATCTCAGCAAAGGTGGCAGGACTGGGTTCCTTCCCGGAAATCTCAGGTTCTGGAGCTCGAGGTTGAAGTGGAAGTGGTCAGGATCAGCAGGATCAGCAGCATCAGCAGCATCAGCAGCAGCAGCAGCACATTGGCTGGGCTCCGGCATTTTAGTTTAAAGCCAAAAGCCCGAATCGGCTGGCCTGACCTCCCTCCCAAGGTGGCTTGGGCTGGACTGGCCGGCTGAGTCCCACTGGAGGCAAAAACGTGCTCTTGCTTTTAGCAAAAGCATGGCAAGGAAAGTCACTTTCCTTTTTTAAAAAAGTGCTCAAAAGAGCTGAGCCAGATGGCCAAAAAGCAGGCATGGCTATCGTTAGGCTATCTGGAAGATTCGCTTCTGAGACTCTGGGTCCCAGAGCCGCATGGCTTTTTCCTCTTAGGCTATCTAGAAAATTGAGAGTTCGAATTTCGACCTTCTGGTTCGCCAAATTATAAATATTAAAAATGATAGATGCTGGTATAATAATATATATTAGTATTTTAATTAAAGCCATTTTGATAGATAAAATCATTAGACC
>NW_025394805.1:0-1430 GCF_016433145.1 Gracilinanus agilis | reverse complement strand
TGTATTGGCTCCTTGGTGGAAGAGTGGTAAGGGTGGGCAATGGGGGTCAAGTGACTTGCCCAGGGTCACACAGCTGGGAAGTGTCTGAAGCCAGATTTGAACCCAGGACCTCCCGTCTCCAGGCCTGACTTTCATTCAATCCACTGAGCTACCCAGCTGCCCCCCCCCATGCATTTTATTTTATGCATTTAAAATATTATTCTGAGAAGTTCATAAGTTTCACCCAACTGCTGCCAAGGGATCCATGGCCCCCCAAAAAGAAAAGAGCCTCAGGTCTATAAGATCTCTAAGTTTCCCTTTCAACTCTGACATTCTGTGTCTCTAACTGTTCTGCATATCAATTTGTTAGCAAATACTTATTGAAATTGTGCTGGGCCCATTCTCAAGAAAATCACATCACTGGATTTAGAACTTGAGGCTCCAAATTTGAATCCCAATCCTAACGTCCCTTCTAGCTATACATCTATGGACATTTGACCCTAAGGGGGGATGACCAGGATGGAGTATGGCTTCTGGTTTATCCCAGTATCCCTTGTCCCTCCTAGAGTGATGAACATGCACACCTCATTCAGAAGACAACTGACAAGTCCTGATTAGGATTACAGAAGCAAAGGCTTTTTCAAAACTCAAAAGAGACCTCGGAAGCCATCGAGTTCAATCCTCTCATTTTACAGATGAAAAAATGAATACCCAGAGTTACTTACTGAGGAACCTTGGGAAAGTCATCTAACCTCTAGGCCTCAGATTCTTTATCTTTAAAGTGAAGGGGTTGGACTTAAGGACTTCTAAAGTCCTTCCCTCCTATCTCTAATATTCTACCATTCATAGGATTTTTGATTTAGAGCTGGAAAGGCCAAAGAGTCTACCATCACCACCACCACTCATTTTACAGTTGAGGCAACTAAGGCCAAGAGAGGTTAAGTGATTTTTCCAGTCACACAAGTAGTAAGAAGCACAGATAGGATGCAAACCCAAGTCCTCCCACTGAGTAACCTTTGACTTGCTGCCTCTAGTTTCTAGTATTGGGGTTGCCCTCAAGATGGCTGTCTGGCTTGGACCCAGAGGTTAAAGTCTTATCATAGAAGCCATCTGTTTAAGAAAACATCAGACATCCATCTGTCCCCTAAACTATGAGGGTCACCCCCGATGTCTCCAGGCAGACCCGGTCTGATGACCAAACTCCCCACCGAATGCCTGAGTGTTTACTACTCTAGAGTGACCATGACACAGCATCCCGTCTCCACTGTTGTAAAGAGTATAAAGTCCCCAGAATTCATGTTGCCTGGAGGACAGCTTTTCCATCCATGCTGGCCTCCCAAGGAGCAGCTCCCCATCTTGCTGTTCCACCTTGCTATCCTCCTGTACATATTCAACATCACTTTATTTTTTAACCCTTAACTTCTTTGTATTGGCTCCTTGGTGGAAGAGTG
>NW_025394804.1:0-2315 GCF_016433145.1 Gracilinanus agilis | reverse complement strand
TGAGAAACTCAGCAGTCCCAGATACTTTGGTTACATCCTGGACACACATACAGCATATGTCTTTCTACATGGGTGGCTTCAATATACCTAGTCAAAGTATTACTGGTGTGGGAGTCTCTTCATACATGGACACTAGCCTTCTCTGTTCTCTGTTTTCTTCCCTCTAAGTATAATCTCTCATCACACTTGTTCTCTAGAGGCATCCTCTTCCCAACTGGTGACATTATAATGTTAAAGAGAGGATACACCAGCCATACATGCAGTAATCCTTTATTCTCTTTCATTTTTAATCTTTTGTTTTCTAGGCTACTTGAAAATATATCTTCTTCTGAAGACTGGTGTGTCCTCTCACATTGTAAAAATAAATTCAAATATGGAAGGTCCTGAACTACAGTATTGAGATGATGCCAACCCTCAAAGTACCTCCATTTGGGAGGTAGCTTACTGAGAGCCTGTGAGTGGTGGGGCAACCCACAAGTGTTGTTCCACATGAAAGATAATATCAGGAAAGATTGTATAGATAGATTAAATAACGACTCTTAAAGATTGCAAAAGGCCAGCCTTTTCCTTCTAGACTATCTCTAAGGATGTGACCCTAGAGAAGGGCCTCTCCAACTGTTGTCACAATCCACCTTCCATCTGACAACTTTCCCAACAAAACTCCAACTTGCATGAAGGACTTATTTTATTGCTTTCCCAAAAGACAGAGGGTCTCAAATAAACATTAGAGTAGGCACTAAACATGCATAAGAGGATAAAAAATTAGGCCAGAAAATCTTTTCATTTCTTTCAGAATCCAGCCCAAACATGCAGTTACTTGAGTATAAACTCCAGGCACATTGGGAGAGCAACAGACACCTCCCCAGTTAAGAATCCCAGCCTGAAGCCACTCGTTCTGGACTTTACAAACTAGGGGTCCACCAGAATCACCCTAGAAAAATAAAAGAGAGTCTATGAGCATGGTCCAAGTGACAAAGGATAATCCGATATTAGGAAGAACCCTTGGGTCAAAATTGAACTCTGAGGAAGGAACACAGAAAGGAGGAATAACAAAGAAATTCTCACCTGGCAGGAGTCCTTGTTAGGCTCACCAGCACATAGCATGTCATCCAGAATTATCTTAGTGGAAGAACTAGTAGTTGTCCCTTTGTGGTATGCTTGGTCACAGGCCATGTTATCCACCACAGGGACCCACACCTTTCTCAGGCTGTAGGGAGGGGGCAGAGGCTCTGTAGAGAGAAGAGACTAGAACATTGCAGCTAGTTCTGGAGATCAGAGTAATGTGTCCTTAAGTACCAGATCCTGAAAAGGAATCTAAGACCCTGGAAGCCACCTCTCTGTCTGGTAGAGCTTGGGACCCAGAAAACTGACTTAGAGGTAAAGTGAAGACATGCTGGGGCTTAAGGGGTTAAGATGACCATCCCACAGTGTCAGACATAGTATGGAATCATTGGATCATCCATCTCTGGGTGCAGAGAATAAGTAAATTTGATCAAGTGGAGAGATTATACTGAAGTCTGGCCTGAGGACCTAGTGCCCAGGGGCCAAGTTCTTAGTGAACCAAAGTCATAAGATTAAGAACTGAAAAACACTAAAACTTCCTAGTCCACAGTCTTTATTTTATATAGGAGGAAACTGCAGAGAAGGGAAATGACTTTTCCAAGCATAAAAAATTAGACAAAAGCAGGGCTGGGATTGGACTCTGATTCTCAATCCATTGTTCTTATTAACACTGATGGGGCAGACCCAGCATGCCAGGCCAAAGTGTTTCTGCCAGACAGGCTGAGCACCCAGTCAGAGGGGGCTGGGATGTGTTACAAATAAAATTAATATAGAAGGCTATATGTAAAAATATTAGGGTTTTATTATAATCCATATTGGTAATTAAGCCACGTGCCTGATAAGATCTAATTCAAATGCCCCACCATGCTTTCCCCCTGGTTGCTACATAGGAAAGAGAGGGTCCCAATCAAGTTCTGAGGCTTTATACCTCAGTCTATGTAATCACACTTCCTGCCACCTCTATTATGTAAGAGGAATCATGGGAAATGTAGTTTTCAAGTCCCCTAAATGTCCACAGCAAGTTTATATCATGGATCTCAATTCTAAGACCCACAAATTTCAAATATCACAGATGGAACATTGATTCAAGATATCTCTGCCTCATGGACCAAGGAACAAGAACTTCAAAAACAAAAAAAAAAAAAAACAAAAAAAAAAAAAAAAAGGAAAATGTGATGGTAAAGAAAACAGGTAAATGCCTTTTAATTTTCTACTTCCTCTTCCCAAACTGTGCAATTCCCAGCTCTGCTCCT
>NW_025394803.1:0-2208 GCF_016433145.1 Gracilinanus agilis | reverse complement strand
TTGACCCTGGGCAAGTCACTTCATCCTATTTACTCCAGTTTCTCCCTTGGAAAATGAGCTGGAAAGGGAAATGGCAGATTGTTCCAATATTTGTCAAGAAAGTGACAAATGGTTCACAAAAACTGAGAAATGGCTGAAAAGACTCAACAACAACAATTTTTCCTATATCTGTCTGGATTGGAGTCTTAACTCCCTACTTATATAACAAGCACCATGAAGCCCAAGGCTGTGTCTTCCCTGAACTTGGTGTCTTCCCCAGCACCTAGCTCAGTTCTCTCTTACAAACACTCACGTGGGTCAAGATTCCAATGTCACAGCAATTCCTTTGAAAGCTGAAGATTGCAGCCCATCTGCACCTGCCCATCTTATGGGACTCCTGTCCACCTCCTCCAAAAATAAATTTGCCAATGAAGTTCTTCCTGACACGCAGGCAGCCCTCATCCCTTTCTCCCAGGGTTTTCAGTAAAACATTCTAGCTGACCATCTATTATCGCTCACACTTGTCCCAGAACAAGCTCAGTTTTCCTTCCTGCCTTAAAATTCCACACTGACTTATTTGATTCCTATTCTTCTTTGCCCCTCATTGATCACATGTTGCAAACTTCTCATATTCATCATCCAGTTTTCCATTGCCTTCAGTGAGACACCATCTTAAATTCTTCAGAGATAGCTGGGTTCCAAATCTTGACATCATATTGCAATATGGGTCAAAATAAACCCAAAGGGTAGGGTGAGGTGCAGGATTAGGAGGTAGAAGATCAGAATTTAGAGTCTGGATTCTGTTACAAATTCACCGTTATGACAGAACCAGTTCCTTTCTTTCCTTAAGCCACTCTATTCTCTTCTATTAAATGGAGTAGCAGTTCCTACTCTAGAATCTTCTTTTGAATATCAAATATAAAAGCTCATTTAAATGGTAAAACATCCAGGAGATCTGTGGCCCCCAAGCCAAACCCAGTGGTTTCCAAGGAATACTGAACTATCTGTCCCCAAGATGGACAAAAGAACCTACCAGTTCTATAATCAACTTCAGGAAAAAGCATCTGTTCTAAGAGGAAAAGCTTCCAGCCTTGATGAACTCTGCCAACTATTTCATTTGTAAGGATAACGCATGGGATATTCTTCCATTTAAATTAGCATTCCTCCTTCCTTATGCTTTGATTTACACAAAGAATGGCATAGATCTTAGACGGTTGGAAGGTAGCTGAGAGAGCATCTAAAACAACACTGTCATTTTACAGATAAATTTGTAGGCCAAGAGAGCCTAAGGGATTTACCCAAAGTATTGCAGGTAATTCATGAGAGAGATGAGATTCTATGTCAAGTCTTCTGAATGGAAATCCATCCCTCTTTCCATTTGATCACATGAAATTAATGATTGGATTCACAAGAAGTTGGTGAGAACAAGAGAATCAGAAAAGGATTTAAAGTTTAAGGAACAACAGCACAGGTAAATTTTATAGGCAGTCTTTTAATCCATATGAGTCATAGCTTTCTACACATACCTCCTCTTCCATCTTTCTACCGTCACCACTGCAAAAGCAAAAGTAATGAAAGGAAGTGGGATAAAGAGGCCAGTGAGAATAGAGCTGGATGGGAAACAGCATAAAGGACAGCCATTTTGTGTCTTATAGATAATATAAGAGATCCAGGAGTGCCTAGCTTCACTTAGCCCTTTGCATTCTACTTTGTTAAATCTTCGTGTCAATCATGGAGCATCATGGGTATGGAGGGAAGTCTCATTGTCTAAGATACCAGAAAGCACCTGTTTGGGTTTTGTTGGGTAGAGGGTCTGAAATGGGTTTGAGGAAACAAACTGACAATTAAAGATTTGACAAGAATTAAAAGTTATTTTCTGTACTCAGAGGAATTGGCTAACACCAGGGATTTTGAGTGTGAGTCAGAAAGGAGATAGAAAGAATGGATTGAACTTAGCCTGAATAATCTGCTCAATAGAGATGGTGGCTGTCAGTACTAATAGGGCCTTAGCCCCCAATTGTCAGGAAGAAGCTGACACTGAACAAACCCCCAGAGATGGCAGCAGAGACCAACAAATGGTCCTGAAGAGTCTACGTATATGAAAGCTTGTAGATGAAAGAAGTTAAGTAAAAAGTTGCAAACGCTGTTCTGTCCAGAAGAGAGCAATCCATCAACACCACCTGAGGACGTGAGAAACTCAGCAGTCCCAGATACTTTGGTTACATCCTG
>NW_025394802.1:0-3113 GCF_016433145.1 Gracilinanus agilis | reverse complement strand
ACAATACAATGAAATAGACCTTGCTAAACTGAAAACATCCTGAGGGACTTCTGAGAAAAAATGGTACCACATTGAGAGAAAGAACTGTGGGAATAGAAATCCAGAAGGAAAAAAAAAACTTGTCATTTGTATATATGGATAAATGATTTGGGGTTATGGTTTTAAAAGATTTCTCTATTGCAAAAATGAATAATATGGAAATAGGCAGGTGATAACACTTGCATAACTGAGTGGAAGTGATTATTGGATCCAGTAATGGGGAGATTAGAGAGGGAGAAAGAAAATGAAATATGTGACCACGCAAAAATATTTTTCAAATAAATAAATTTTTACAAATAAATGAATAAATGCTGGTCTCCATACTAGTCCCCTACAACTCACCATTCTAGCTATAGGGATGGATCTGACCTGGGCCTCCCATATTAGCCCATAACCACAGTAGGAAGAAGTCTCTCCCACTTCATGTCTCTTTCTGCTGGACTTCCCACTTATAAATAATAGTGTCACATATCTTTGTGGCTCCTTATGTCTAAAATATTTCAAGGCATTTAATAGACAAGTGAAAAAGGCAAGGCAAGGACTATTATCTCATTTTGTGAAATAGGAATTCAAAATTCAGAAAAGAAAGCAATTGGTCTGATCAAATTATGAATTAGTGACAGGATAGACTCAAAATTGACTCCCATTCCCACACTTCTGCCCACTTCCACATCTCCCACCCTTAGCACGAATCATGCCCCACCACAGCTGAGGAGAGAAGTGGGAACTCATGAGTTAAAACAGTGGGCAGCAGTCAGGACCCACTGGGGTCTGATGAGGGAACCACCACAGATGTGCTTCCAGATGTTATCCTTATATACTCGCAGACTGACTTGCCATGGAAACTCCTCAGCTTTGGTCTCCTCACCTCCAACAATGGCAACCTGGTCCCTGTCTGGATAGAGAAGCAGGGGACTGCAAAAAGACATCCACCTATGACACTAGGCATGCAGACCTTGCAGACCTTTAGCAACCATTTCCAGTCCCCAAGTTTCTCCTCCACAATCTGTTTCTCAACTGAAGGGTCACCCTTACTATAAGACTATTTATCATAGGAACAAGACTAGTGATTTTTTTGTACTGGAAATTGTGTCTCCCAAAGTATCCAAGCATCCTCTGTACAATAGAGTTGCCTAGAGATCTCAGCAGTTAAGTGACTTGTCCGGGGATATTCAGCCAATATGTGGCTAATGCAAGACTTGAAGCAAGGTCTTCTTGGCTCTGGGGCCAACTCTCTATCCAATGAGTCACAGCTGTCATCATCATCAACAACAACATCAGAATAATACGGTTTTCATGGATGAAACTTGCAAATACCTTATTATAATCTCCAAACCATGAGGAACAAAGTATTCAAAATATAGGGACAAGCCAGGAAAAAAATGAAAACCCTGTGGCAACACAGTTAGGTATACGTGCTTCCTGTATCCTGATTTGAAATCCCTGTCTCTAGGCATGGCTCTCAATCCACTGAGCCACCAAGCGGACACCCACTTACTAAAAGTGAACAAAACACTATACACATATTATCTCATTTTATCTTCACAACAGCCTTGTGAGCTAAGTACTATCATTATTCCCATTTTATAGATGAGAAAACAGAGATGGACAGTAACTCATCCAGAGTCACACTTCCAGGAAACAACAGGATACAGGCTTGTATCTGAATATCATCGAAAAGAGATAATAAGAATGTGACAAAAGCAATGATATTCATGATGGCTGAAAATTCAAGAATCCTTAAAGATCTACAAAAATGTATGTGCATTGTATGTACCTGTACATATAGAGAGTCTCATTTTCACTTTCTGGATCAAAGTATAATATTTATGAAGTATATCACCTCATGGTGGTAAAGTGGATAGAGTGCTGGGACTGAAATCATGAACATTCATACATATGAGGTCAAATTTCAACTCAGATACTTACAAGCTAGGTGACCCTGGGTAAGTCACTTCACCTTGTTTGTCTCTCTTCCTAATCTGCAAAATGAGCTAGAGAAGAATGGCAACTACTCCAATATCTTTGCTGAGAAAATCTCAAATGGGATCACAAAGAGTCTGACACACCTGAAAAACAACAAATACTACCACATTGCCTGATAACAACTCTCTCATAGGTGCTATAGGCCATATCTTCCCCATGATCAGCATCTTTCTAGAAGAGAAGGTCACCATTCTTATTATACTATGCTGTAACCAAGAATAACCTCTGTTTATGCCAGGGACAGCCCAGGGAAGGGTTGGACAATTCTCCCCTGACTGCCAGGGGACGTTCCCATTGGGAGCCCCAAAGGGCCATATACTAGAGAGAAGAACCCCAGAGTGCAGGAAAGGGCTGGAAGGGGTCATAACTCACCTTCAGTCACTGGGACTGAGTTCCCCGGGAGGGGAAGAGTCAGAAATAGTAAGTAAAACACCTGGAAGGAGGGAGAGAGAAGAAGACACTGAAGTCAGCAGAGTAGAAGCCAGGGGACCAGGGTCGAGGAGAGAGGGGACACCTTCAGGCAAACATCTCTACTATGGAGGACTAAGGCTTGGGGCCCCAGCTCCTGGCTGCCAAGGTCTAAGGTGGAGGTAGCAGCTTTACCAGGTTCTCCAGCTCTGTCACCCCTTCAGTCAGCATCCTACTTAAACCTGGAGGACAGGAAGTAGAAAAGGGAGGGGAGGTCAGTGTGGACTTAACCCTCCTCTGGGGGCAAAGAGGTGATGGAGGCAGAGGAAGTGAAATTAGAAATCACAATCAGAAATCCCATTGCTATCCAGCTAGTCTACCTGGGTTCCCATCTGTTCTTCCTCCATCTATTGTCCCACTGATTCTCTCCTCAGTCCCTGAGTGTCTCTAAATGAGACCCCTGGAACCAACAGTGAAATGGTCAAGGGAACTTGGAGAATCAAACCAATATATCTTTATATGTTTATGTTTAGACCTCACATACATGGTACTGGTTTTGATGCCCACTTTTTAAGTGCCCTATTCAGTAATATTTTCTAGGATGAACAGCTGGATAGCACAGTGGAAAACTTTCAAGTCAGGAGTTAGGAATACTCATTTTCCTGAGTTCAAATCTCACT
>NW_025394801.1:0-1958 GCF_016433145.1 Gracilinanus agilis | reverse complement strand
GAAAAAAACTTGTCATTTGTATATATGGATAAATGATTTGGGGTTATGGTTTTAAAAGATTCCTCTACTGCAAAAATAAATAATATGGAAAAAAGTGTAAATGATTACATTTGTATAACTGAGTGGAAGTGATTATTGGATCCAGTAGTGGGGAGATTAGAGAGGGGGAAACAAAATGAAATACGTGAACATGCAAAAAGATTTCTAAAATAAATAAATTTTTACAAATAAATAAATAAATGCTGGTCTCAATACTAGTCCCCTACGACTCATCACTCCAGCTTTAGGGATAGATCTGCCTTGGGTTTCCCATATTAGCCCATAACCACAGTAGGAAGAAGTCTCTCCCACTTCGTGCCTCTTTCTCCTGGACTTCCAACTTAAAAATAATAATAGTGTCACATATGATTGTGGACCCTTATATCTAAATTATTCCTAGGAATTTAATAATAGAAAAAGACAAAGCAAGGACTATTATCTCATTTTGTGAAATAGGAATTCAAAATTCAGAAAAGAAAGCAATTGGTCTGATCAAATTATGAATTAGTGACAGGATAGACTCAAAATTGACTCCCATTCCCACACTTCTGCCCACTTCCACATCTCCCACCCTTAGCACGAATCATGCCCCACCCCAGCTGAGGAGAGAAGTGGGAACTCACGAGTTAAAACAGTGGGCAGCAGTCAGGACCCACTGGGGTCTGATGAGGGAACCACCACAGATGTGCTTCCAGTAGGTTCTCTCATATTCTCTCAGACTGACTTGCCATGGAAACTCCTCAGCTTTGGTCTCCTCACCTCCAACAATGGCAACCTGGTCCCTGTCTGGATAGAGAGGCAGGTGACAGCAAAAAGACATCCACCTATGACTCTAGGCATGCAGACCTTTAGCAACCATTTCCAGTCCCCAAGTTTCTCCGCCATAATCTATTTCTCAACTGAAGGGTCGCCCTTCCTATAAGACTATTGATCACAGGAACAAGGCTAGTGATTTCTTTGTATAGGAAATTGTGCCTCCCAAAGCAAATAAGCGTCTTCTGTGCAATAGAGTTGCCTAGAGATCTCAGCAGTTAAGTGACTTGTCCAGGGATATTCAGTCAATATGTGGCTAAGGCAGTGATGGGCAAACTACAGCCATGGGCCAGATACAGCCCCCTGAAATGTTCTATCCAGCCTCACACATTATTCCTAATCTGACGAATGCAATGAGTAGGATATAATAGAATGAAACTTCAAAAGAGTTGCCTTAGAAACAGAATGACAGATGAGCATTTCCTTTCCTTTGGCCCCTCTTTAAACACTTTGACCATCACTGGGCTAAGGTAAGAGTTGAAGCAAAGTCTTCCTGGCTCTGGGGCCAACTCTCTATCCACTGAGCCACAGCTATCATCATCATCAACAACAACAAAGAATAATACTGTTTTCATGGATAAAACTTGCAAATATCTTCTTACAATCTCCAAACCATAAGGAATGAAGTATTCAAAATATAGGGGCCACCCAGGAAAAATGAAAACCCTGTAGCAACACAGTTAGATATACATGTTTCCAGTACCCTGATTGGAAATCCCTGTCTCTAGGCCTGCCTTTCAATCCACTGAGCCACCCAGCTAGCACCCACTTACTGAAAGTGAACAAAACACTGTACATATTTTATCTCATTTTATCTTCACAACAGCCGTGTGAGCTAAATACTATTATTATTCCCATTTTATAGATGAGAAAACTGAGATGGGCAGTAACTCATCCAGAGTCACACTTCCAGGAAGCAACAGGATACAGGCTTGTATCTGAATTTCATCAAAAAGAGATGATGAGAATGTGACAAAAGCAATGATATTCATGATGGCTGAAATTTCAAGAATCCTTAAAGATTAAATGGCATATGCGTGTGTATGTACCTGCACGTATAAATAGTCGCTTTTTCACTTTCTGGATCAAAGTATATTACTTATGAA
>NW_025394800.1:0-3275 GCF_016433145.1 Gracilinanus agilis | reverse complement strand
GTGTCTCTGCCAGGCAGGCTGAGCACCCAGTCAGAGGGGGCTGGGATAGAACATTGATTCAAGATATCACAGCCACGTGAGACCAAGGACCAAGAACTTCGAAAAGAAAAAGAAATGTGTAGGTAAAGAAAGCAGGTAAATGGTCTGCCTTTTGATTTTCTACTTCCTCTTCCCAAACTGTGGAATTCCCAGCTCTGCTCCTGAAGCCTTCCTGTCCCTGGGGAAATCCAAGAGGCCCACAGGATGCAGTGCCCATTGCTCACCTCCTGATTGGATATTCCCCCAACCAGTCACCCAGCACTCCATGTCTGCGGTGAAGTTCTGTGAGGCAGGAGGAAGGTCAATGAAGTCAACATATTTGGATCTCCGCACTGGGGTTTTCAGCTTCAGCAGGGCAATATCTGCACCATGACTTGTATCAACGTAGTTTGGATGGACAATGATCTTGTCCACTCCCAGAAGCTTGTCCTCATAGAACAGATGCTGCTCTCTCAGGTTTATCCTATAATCTGAGGGCTCCTGTTGTGATCTGAGAAAGATGGAAGTAGTGTTCTTTGGAGGCAGCTGAGTCTAGGAAGTCTTGGGATGCTCTGCTAAATAGAATTTCCTCAGGCCTCCACATCTCACCGCCCCGGATCTGGGGATGCATCTGCCCTGGGCCTCCCAGATTCACCCATAACCACAATGCGATGAAAATTCTCCCACTTAATGCCTCTTTCTCTTGGACTTCCCACTTAATAATAGTAATCGTGTCATTAATCTTTGTGGTTCCTTATGCCCAAGATAAGTTTGGGCATTCACTAGCCAAGTGAAAAAGGCAAGGCAAGGACTATGATCTCATTTTGTAGAAGAGAAATCCAAAAGCCACAAAGGAAAGCACCTGGTCTGACCAAATCACAAATTAGTGACAGTACAGGCTCAAGACTTGCTTCCAGTCTCAGGCTTCTGCCCACTTCCACATGCCCCACCCTTACGGATCATTCATGCCCACCAGCTGAGGAGAGATGGGGACTCACGTCTCAACGCAGTGGGCAGCAGTCAAGACCCACTGGGGTCTGATGAGGGAACCACCACAGATGTGCTTCCAGTAGGATCTCTCATATTCTCTCAGACTGACTTGCCATGGAAACTCCCCAACTTTGGTCTCTTTACCTCCAACAATGCCAACCTGGTCCCTGTCTGGATAGAGAAGCAGGTGACTGCAAAAAGGCATCCACCTATGACGCTAGGCATGCAGACCTTGCAGACCTTCGGTAACCATTTCCAGTCCCCAAGTTTCTTCGCCATGGTCTGGTTCTCAACTGAAAGATCACCCTTCTTATAACAGTACTGATCACAGGAACAAGGCTAATGATGTCTTTTGTATAAGAAATTCTCTCCCAAAGCAACTCAGCATCTTCTCTGCAATAGAGTTGCCTACATATCTGAGTGGTTGAGTGACTTGTCCAGAGCTATTCAACCAATATGTGGCTGAGACAAGACTTGAGGCTAGGTCTTCCTGGCCCTGGGGCCAACTCTCTAACCATAAAGCCACGGCTCTCACCATAATCATCATCAACATCAGAATAATAATGTTGTGCATAGATAAAACATGCAAATATTTTCTTATAATCTCCAAACCATGAGGAATGAAGTCTTCTAAATACAGAGACCTACCAGGAAAAAAAAAATTAAAACCCTGTAAAAACACAATAAACTATACATGAATTGTGCCATCCTCGGAAGAATTTAAATTCCTGCCTTCATATCCTGTCTGCTGGTATTATCACTAACCTACTTTTCACCAGTCTACAGAAGGTTAACTTATATACCATTACTCTCATTCAAATACAAAAATCATTTTATCCATGTCACAATAGAGCCCAGAATATTAAACATAATAATAATCATAATTAATATTAGATTGCATGTATACAGTTATTTGAAGGTTTTTATTAAATCCTACCTTCCATCTTGGAATAAATACTGTGTATTAGGTACAAAGCCAAAGAGTGGTAAGAGCTAAACAATGGGGGTTAAGTGACTTGCACAGGGTCACACAGCTAGGAATTACCTGAAGTCAGATTTGAATCTAGGACTTCTAGACCTGACTCTCAATCCACTGAACCACCCAGCTAACATCCATTTACTGAAAGTGAACAAAACACTGTACACATATTATCTCATTTTATCTTCACAATAGCCTTGTGAGCTAAGTACTATCATTATTCCCATTTTATAGATGAGAAAACGGAGATGGGCAGTAAATCATCCAGTCATACTTCCAGGAAGCAACAGGATACAGGCTTGTATATGAATATCATCAAAAAGAGATGATAAGAATGTGACAAAAGCAATGATATTCATAATGGCTGAAATTTCAAGAATCCTTAAAGATCTACAAAAATGTATATGCATTGTATGTACCTGTACATATAGAGAGTCTCATTTTCACTTTCTGGATCAAAGTATATTACTTATGAAGTATATCACCTCATGGTGGGTAAAGTGAATAGAGTACCGGGTCTGAAATCATGAACATTCATACATATAAGTTCAAATTTCAACTCAGACACTTACTTACAAGCTAGGTGACCCTTGGCAAGTCACTTCACCTTGTTTGACTCTCTTCCTAATCTGTAAAATGAGCTAGAGAAGAATAGCAAACTACTCCAATATTTTTGTTGAGAAAATCTCAAATGGGATCACAAAGAGTCTGACACACCTGAAAAACAACAAATACTACCACATTGCCTGATAACAACCCTCTCATAGGTGCTATAGGCCATATCTTCCCCATGATCACCATCTTTCTAGAAGAGAAGATCACCATTCTTATTATACTAGGCTGTCACCCAAATAGAGAGATTTCTTACCCACCAAGAACAACCTCTGTCTATGCCAGGGACAGCCCAGGGAAGCGTTGGACAATTCTCCCCTGACTACCAGGGGACATTCCCATTGGGAGCCCCACAGGGCTATATACTAGAGAGAAGAACCCCAGAGTGCAGGAAAGGGCTGGAAGGGGTCATAACTCACCTTGAGCCACAGGGACTGAGTTCCCCAGGAGGGGAAGAGTCAGGAACAGCAGGCAAAACATCTAGAGGGAGAGAGAAGAGGAGACTGAAGTCAGTAGACTAGAAGCCAGGGGACCAGGGATGAGGAGAGAGGGGACATCTTCAGGCAAACATCTCTACTATGGAGGACTAAGGCTTGGGGCCCCAGCACCTGGCTGCCAAGGTCTAAGGTGGAGGTAGGAGCTTTACCATGATCAGGTTCTCCAGCTCTGTCATCCC
>NW_025394799.1:0-1155 GCF_016433145.1 Gracilinanus agilis | reverse complement strand
AAGGAAGGAAGGAAGGGAGAAAGAGGGAAGGAGGGAGGGAGGAAAGGGAAAAGGGAGGGAGGGAGGAAAAAACAAAAGGAAGCCCATTATGTCTCTTCTCCTGTGATTCTGATTTTTCAGGGTCAGGAACTGAATTGCCACTGTAGCAATCCAGTCATATGTCTCAATGATATCCTTCCTAATTGGATGAGTCAGGTGGAATGGGGCATCTCTATATTTAATTCACACACAGAAAATAACTAAGTTATTCACAGCTAATTATTTTAGAATGTTGGGGTTAATGTGTGACAACATTCTCCTGAGTCTCTTCACTTAACTTTGCATCAGTTCATGTAGTTCTTCCCAGATTTTTCCTGAAAGAATCCTGATTATTATTTCTTATAGCACAATAGTATTTCATCACAATAAGATATGACAACTTCTTTGGCCATTCCCCAATTCAGAATTCTCTTAATCTCCAATTTTTTACTATCACAAAAAGAGCTACAATAAATTCCAAATTGCTCTCCAGAATGGTTGGATCAGTTCACAACTTCATCAACAGTTTATTAGTGTCCCAGTTTTCACACATCTCCTCCAATATTTATCATTTTCCTTTTATCTCATATTATCTCATATCAATGTGATAGGTGTGAAGTGGTAACTCAGAGTTGTTTTAATTTGCATTTCTCTAATTGGTAGCATTTTTAAGCAATTATTGATAGCACTGATTTCTTCTTCTGAAAATTGCCTCTTCATATTCTCTGACCATTTATCAGTTCATTGAAACTGAACCAGTGAATCTGGGGGGGGGGGACAATATTTCTCACTTAGAGTCCTTCAGTTCTCTAAATAAAGGAGTCAGGATCATTTCCTTTTCTGCTCTCTGGGGTTATAGGCTTTATTTTGCATTTCTGTAGTCAATGTGTAAAATGTTTTCCTGGTTATGCTCTTTTTACAATCTGTAGAAGCTGCTGCCAACCTATTTTTCCAATGTCATTGAGAGGAAAGGAATAAGCATTTATATAGCATGCAATATGTGCCAGGCATGGTACTAAGCACTTTACAAATATTAACTCATTTTATCTTCACAATAAACTTGATAGGTAAATGCTATTATTATCTCCATTTTATAGTTAAGAAAACTGAGGCAGAGAGAAGAAATTATAGAGTCAT
>NW_025394798.1:0-1740 GCF_016433145.1 Gracilinanus agilis | reverse complement strand
CCTAGTCGAAGTATTACTGGTGTGGGAGTCTCTTCATACATGGACACTAGCCTTCCCTGTGCTCTATGTTTTCTTCCCTCTAAGTGTAGTCTCTCATCGCACTTGTTCTCTATAGGCATCCTCTCCTCAACCGGTGACATTATAATGTTAATGAGAAGGCACACCAGCCATACATGCAGTAATCCTTTATTCTCTTTCATTTTTAATCTTTTGTTTTCTAGGCTACGTGGAAAGATATCTTCTTCTGTAGACTGATGTGTCCTCTCACCTTGTAAAAATGAATTCAAAAATGGAAGGTGCCAAACTACAGTTTTAGAGGATGCCTATCTTCAAAGTACCTCCATCTGGGGGGTAGCTTACTGAGAGCCTGTGAGTGGTGGGGCAACCCACAAGTGTTGCTCTACATGAAAGATAATATCAGGAAAGATTGTATAGATAAATTAACTAACCACTCTTAAACATTGCAAAAGGTCAGCCCTTTCCTCCTAGACTATCTCTAAGGATGTGACCCTGGAGAAGAGCCTCTCCAACTGTTGTCCCAACCCATCCTCCATCTGACAACACATCCAACAACACTACAACTTTCATGGAGAACTTATTTTATTGCTTTCCCAAAAGACAGAGGGTCTCAAATCAACATTAGAATAGACACCGAGCTTACATAAGAGGATAAAAAATTAGGCAAGAAAATCATTTCATTTCTTTCAAAATCCAGCCCAAATATGCAGTGACTCGAGTGTAAACTCCAGGCCTGTTGGGAAAGCCACAGCCTTCTCCCCAGCTCACAATCCCAGCCTGAAGCCACTTGTTCTGGACTTTACAAACTAAAGGTCCACCAGAATCATACTAGAAAAATAAAAGAGAGTCTGTGAGCATGGTCTAAGTGACAAAGGGTACTCCAGGGTTAGGAAGAACCCTTGAGTCAAAACTGAACTCTGAGGAAGGAGCACAGAAAGGAGGAATGACAAGAAATTCTCACCTGGCAGGAGTCCTTGCCAGGCTCACCAGCACATAGCATGTCATCCAGAATTTTCTTAGAGGAAGAACTAGTAGATGCCCCTTCCTGGTATGCTTGGTCACAGGCCATGTTATCCACCACAGGGACCCGCACCTTTCTCAGGCTGTAGGGAGGGGGCAGAGGCTCTGTAGAGAGAAGAGACTAGAGCATTGCAGCTAGTGCTGGAGATCAGAGTAGTGTGTTCTTAAGTACCAGATCCTAAAAAGGAATCCGAGACCCTGGGAACCACCTCTCTGTGCTACATAGCCAGGGGCCCAGAAACCTCACTTACAGGTAGAGTTGGGACATGCTGGGGCTTCAGGACTTAAGATGACCATCCCACAGGATCCGCAATATATAATGAAGTCATTGAATCATCAATCTCTAGGTCATAAAGTAAGTAAAATTCGGCAAGTAGAGATCTGAGAGATTACATTGAAGTCTGGCCTGAGGACCTAGTGCCCAGGGGCCAAGTTCTTAGTGAACCAAAGTCATAAGATTAAGAACTGAAAAAAGACTAAAACCTCCTACTCCAAAGCTTTTATTTTATAAAGGAGGAAACTCCAGAGAAAGGAAATGACTTTTCCAAGGATAAAAAACTAGACAAAAATAGGGCTGGGATTGGACTCTGATTCTCAATCCATTGTTCTTATTAACACTGGGGCAGATGGGGCAGACCCAGCATGCTAGACCAAAGTGTCTCTGCCAGGCAGGCTGAGCACCCAGTCAGAGGGGGCTGGGAT
>NW_025394797.1:0-4061 GCF_016433145.1 Gracilinanus agilis | reverse complement strand
GTCACAAAGACTGAGAAATGACTGAAAAGACTCAACAACAACAATTTTTACTATATCTGTCTGGTTTGGAGTCTTGATTCCTTACTTAGATAGTAAACACCAAGAAGCCCAAGGCTCTATCCTACCTTAACTTGGTGTCTTCCCCAGCACCTAGCTCAATTCTCTCTTAAAAACACTCACGTGGGTCCAATAGTCCAATGTTACAGCAATTCTTTTGAAAGTTGAAGATTGCAGCCCATCTGCACCTGCCCATCCTATGGGACTCCTGTCTACCTCCTCCAAAAATAAATTTGCCAGTGAAGTTCTTCCTGAAACGCAGGCAGCCCTCATCCCTTTCTCCCAGGGTTTTCGTCTAGCTGACCACCTATTATCTCTCACACGTATCCCAGAACAAGTCCAGGTTTTCATCCTGTCTTGAAATTCCATACTGACTTATTTGATTCCTATTCTTCTTTGTCCCTCTTTGATCACATGTTGCAAACTTCTCATACTCATCATCCAGTTTTCCATTCCCTTCAGTGAGACACCCATCTTAAGTTCTTCAGAGATAGCTGGGTTCCAAGTCTTGAAATCATATAGCAATATGGTTATATATGTACATATATATATATATATATGCAGTAGCAGACCCTACTCTAGAATCTTCTTTTGGATGTCAAATATAAAGGTTCATTTAAATGGTAAAACATCCTAGAGACTTGTGACCCCCAAGCCAAACCCAGTGGTTTCTAAGGAATACTGAACTATCTGTCCCCAAGATGGACAAAAGAACCTACCAATTCTATAATCAACCTCAGGGAGCAGCATCTGTTCTAGGAGGAAAAAGTTTCCTGCCTTGGTAAATTCTGCCAACTATTTCATTTCCAAGGACAATCCATGGGAAATCCTTCCATTTACATGACGCTTCCTCCTTCATTCTGATTTCATTTATACCAAGAATGTCAGAATATTTGACTCAAACTTGGAAGGTAGCTGAAAGAACATCTAGAACAACATCATCATTTTATACATAAAATATCAGGCCAAAAGATGCTAAGTGATTGGCCCAAAACCATGCAGATAACTCATGAGAGAAATGAGATTCTATACCACATCTTCTGAATGGAAATCCCCCCCTTTCATCCATTTGACCACATGAAATTAATGATTCCATTCACTAGAAGTTGGCATGAACATGAGAATCAGACAAGGATTTAAAAGTTTAAGTAACAACAGCACAGTTAAATTTTATAGGCAGTCTTTTAATCTCTATGAGTCATAGCATTCTACACATACCTCCTCTTCCATCTTTCTACTATCACCACTGCAGAAGAAAAAGGAACCCACTACAGGACAAAGGACCATTTTGGGAGGCAGGACCAAAGAACTCATCACCAAGGCACCAGCCACTGGTGATCAGCTTCTCTATAGAGAGAAAGACTAGTTCTCTGAGAGGAAACTCAACCAAGAACATATTGAAAGTCTTTCTTGAGTGGGAGAATCTGTCCATGTTCTTGCCACACTTGGCATAGCATTCCATAAGTCAAGGTCGCCTCTGGGCCACAATGAGGCATTGCAATAGGGTATCTGGAGCTCTGCTTCTATCATTGCATAATCATTCAGTTAATAAAACACCCTTTCTACCAATCCAAAGAAAAGTGGAAAGCATCAGAAATAAAGGTAGGCTTCCAGTCGCTTAATAACCAGAATATTTCTGTAAACTGGACTCTAGCCAAGTGGAGAGCATTTAGCATAGAGTTTTCCTAATTAGTAGAGAGAATATTTTTAGGACATTGAATGATGAGATCTTGAGAAACATGCTTATTCTAGACGCTCTTCAGCACCAACTCCAGCCATATGAAAGGAGAGAAACAGACTTTAGAAGCTCCAGACACAGAGACGAAGCCGAATCCTCGACATATACATAATTTCCTTTTTGCCTTCTTAAAAAATTTTTTTAAAAATGTTCCTATTAGAAAGATTAGGACCTCACTTGGGTTAAGCTAATATCTACCTCGCTTGCATCTAAGGAATTCTGTGTGTTTTTCTTCGATACTCTCATCTATATAACTTCTCTGATTTCTCTGTGCTTCAGTTGAATAAGTGGGTTTCCTCACTATTTGGTGTCTGGAGGTCTTTTTTATGTCTACCGTACATTGAAAAAGAAATAAGCTCAGAGGTTTAAACCTGGGAAAATCCACCCCCAGTAAGGAATAGTAGCAAAGGAAGCAGCTTTTTGTTCTGCACCTATTATACCAGAAAGATCATGTAAGTAAGATAGATGTAATACTAGTCTAGTACCCCACATAGAGTTTAAAGAAAAGAGCACTAACAGCCCAGCCTCTCAAGGGGCTCTAGTGGTTACCTAAAGCTCCCCTCAGCTACTGTGTTGCCACCTTTCCACTCCACAGAGTTTGGCCCAGACATCACATCCAATCAATTCAATCCTCCTTGAGAGACAGGCATTCATACATTTGGACAATTCATGTATATGCTCATTTCTTAAAACGACTTTGGTTCAATTATAATAAAGACTGACACTTCTACAGTTTATCCAGAAATTTTATTTATTCTCTAAATTGATCTCTACCAGTTCTATGAGGTGAGAGGTATAAAGAGACCAATGAAAACAGAGCTGATGGGAAAAAGCATAAAGGACAGCCATTTTGTGTCTTATAGATAATATAGGAGATTCACTTAGCCCTTTTCAATCTACTTTGTTGAATCTTCATATCAATCATGGAGCATCATGGGTATGGAGGGAAGTCTCAGTGCCTAAGATACCAGAAAGCACCTCTTTGGGTTTTGTTGGGTGGAGGGTCTGAAATGGATTTGAGGAGACAAACTGACAATTAAAGATTTGACAAGAATTAAAAGTTATTTTCTGCAGACAGAGGAATTGGCTAACACCAGGGATTTTGAGTGTGAGTCAGAAGGGAGATAGAAAGAATGGATTTAACTTAGCCTGAAGAATCTGCTGGGGAGTGTTGTGAGGGTTATTTAGCAATTAATTTAGTATTAGTGTTGGACCTAGCAGGAAGGGCTGGAGGATTCCAAGATGGAATGAAGGAGCAGAAAGTGGGGCTTGTGGTCTGGGAGAGATTCCATTATGGTTGGACATAACTGTTGCTAACCCTGGGAGATCTCAGAGTTAGGGAAAAACTGCATCCAGATTCCCTGGGATCCTGAGAGGTGGAGGCTGTCAGCAGTGGACATCAGACTTGCAGAGCAGCACCAAGTGGGGAAGTCGTTTGCGATCTGGTGGACAGCATTGCAAACTCGCTCTCCCTACCTGGGTACCTTGGATCACCTGGTGGAGTTGGCTCTTGGCATCCTGTGACCATCCTTGGATTTATTGTGAGACCCCAAAGCCACCCTCAGGCCCTTCAGCTGAGCTGACCAAACCTGGTTGGTACCAGGTTTGGAGGAGCCTCCCTGTGACTTCAGTACTGCTCCCTTGGGCCCTGCCTGGCTTAGGTCAATAGAATAGTGTAGTCAAGTCCTTCCCTTGTCCCTGTGGTTTGCCCTTAGGTTGTAAGTATAGAATTCCTTCTTCCCATCCTTTTATTGTTTCCCCCAATTAAACTGTTTTAAACTTTTACCTGTTGCCTGCTGGTTCCATAGACGCTGGCCTAGGTGGGCTGAGTGACTGTTGGCCTAACAGCCATTCCTATTGACAGCTTGGCAGTAAACCCTGGTCTCCCTGTCCTGGTTGGTCCTGTCTCTCCTTCAACCCAGTGTGAACCCACAAACCAGTTATATTACATTTTAATAATAATAGTTAACATCCCTGGTGCCCCACCATTACAGGAGAGATGGTAGTTGTCAGTACTAATAGGGCCTTAGCCCTCAATTGTCAGGAAGAAGCTGACACTGAACAAACCCCCAGAGACGGAATCAGAGACCAACAAATGGTCGAGACCAACAAATGGTCCTGAAGAGTCTAAGTATATGAAACCTTGTAGATGAAAGAAGTTAAGCAAATGTTGCAAACGCTGTTCTGTCCAGAAGAGAGAAGGTCCATCGACACCACCAGAGGACGTGAGAAACTCAGCAGTCCCAGATACTTTGGTTACATCCTG
>NW_025394796.1:0-5975 GCF_016433145.1 Gracilinanus agilis | reverse complement strand
AAAGAGGGGTCTCAGATTTTTATCTATTCTCTTATTGGCTTCCCACATATTTCCTCCTTTTTTTTTTTTTTTTTTTTTTTGAGTGGAGTTATAGCGAATGGTCACAGCTATCAGTTATAGAGAGTTTACAAACTACAAGAGGTTCTGTTCAGATTTATAGATTATGGTAATCGACCATGTGTCTCTCTATTGCTCTCAATATCTTTTCCTTTTGTTTTAAATTGAAAAGATTTTAGTTCAATTTGAATTTGCCTTATTGAAGATCTGAGTGATCTAATGAGAAATGAAAAGCAAAACAGAACCATAACAAATAAAATAGGGCATTCACATGTTGGGGTGTGTGAATCTCTCTTATGAGATCCAAGGGAAGTTAGTCTCCCTGAAGGCTCTTGCATACGTAACTAACTTTTAAGTTACACAAATTTGAGGATAAAAAGAAAAGAGGACAAAAACAATGATCAAATGATTGCCAGACGCATTGACAAAAAGCCAATTAGGGGGCAGTCCCCTTTGGCACAAGAGTGTACATTCAAAACAGATGCATTCAATTCCCCATATTTCATTTAACTGCACCCCAAAGTTCATTATGGGATCTTCTTAATGCAGTGTAGATCTCTGCAGGCATCTTCATGGTGTCTTCTTCCAAACAGGTTCATCGTCTGGATTCTGGGGACGTGGCAAACTTCTTATCTTGAAATTACTCTCAAAAGAATTTCAACTTTACATTATAGATTATAAAACATACATTCTCCCCTGAAGAGGGTTAAGGCTAACATCCAGATCAGTTAAGGATACATGACTGAGTTTGGGGGTTGTATAAATCAATTTGTAAAAGAAATTTTTTTTTTAAATTTAAAAAATTCAAATAAAAGAGAGAAGAAAATATCTTGTGAATGAAATGCAAAATATCAAAGTCTTATGGGCAAAAATGTAGGGGAAATTAAACTCATAGCAGGTCCTTGTATCAAGGCCCAAGTAAAGTGATTTAAGCAATGGTGCAAGTACCCATTTAGAAGCCAGGTCTATAGAAAGTTACCACACTTATAAGAGAAAGAAAAGGACCAAATTTTTTTGTGAGAAAGGGAAGTGTCTTTCCCTGGTCTGATTTGCCTGCACTTGAGCCAAGATAATGGCCAACCTTTGGTACTTAACCAGGGTGAAGTTCAAGGAAGTCCAGCCTCTAACATATGTCAGAAAAACTGCAACCCCGAACCCCAATCACTAAGTTTAAGTCCTTTGGTATTGGCATGAGAAAGTTTTGTCAATCCTTCTTGGATTGGTACAGTCTTTTTTTGACCTTGTAGTGCTAGGCCCTGTGCAGTTTCTTACCAATCCCATTGGACTGGGTAGTCTCCTTGACCCTGTGGCTCTTTTGTTCTCTTCTCCTGTAATCAGACAGAATCATTAATTGTAGTCCCATGGTATTTACCAATTCATGGCAGGTTTCCATAGACTTAAGGCTTTGTGGGTATGTTTTAATATTAAAATTATATTACTTTGAAATAAAAAAGGATTAACATTGATTTTATGTACTTTAAGTATAAAAAATAAGAAAAAGGGAAAAAGTCAATTCTATAAAAAATTAAAAGGAAAAGCAATAATAAAATTAAAAATTCAGGGAAAAATACAATGTTTTTAAGTAAAAAAATGTTTTAAAATTCAAAATTATATATATATATTTTAGATTTAGTGAAATGCCTTTTACCCAAAACTCAGATCCATTTCCTGTATGAATAAAACCTCGATCCCCATATTATAATTCTGGAGTATTATTTGTTTCTTTGTATTTGTAATTAGTTATTCAAATTGATGGTCAGAAAATTATACAAATAAATTAATTTACAAGAGGTTCAAACAAACTTTCACTGAAACAATTCTTAGGATATGTACAGTTTTTTAAGTAAACAGTGGAACATATAGCCTTGCTTTACATATTCAAATTTCTGGGGCTTCAATTTTTATATCACTTTGCTTTGAATAAGGAAAAAGGAGGGAAGGGAGTATAATATTGTTTGACTTGAGGTAAGAGTCAAGGATTATTTATCAATGACATCTTTCTTTTGAATGGTGAATCCAAATCAATAATCCACAAATGAGTAATATCAGTTGTAAATCCAATGACTTTTACCTTAAATAGTAATTGTTACCAATAGCATTTGAAAGTTTTCCAAGATTTACATACCCAATGAAAAATTATAATGTTACAAAATATGATAAACAAATTTTCTTTTTCAATAATTTCTCAATGAATAAATTGATTCTTTTTTGTAATATAGAAAAGAGTGAACAACTTTGCTTGGAATTAAGTTTTCATCAATGTTATCTTGAATAGAGAGGGTTCTGCGTTTTGTTATAATTGTACATTCTGGATTTGAATATATTACTACAAATCACAAATATTATGAGAATACAATCAATTCAATTAACCTTTAAATACAAGTGAAATAGTGAACATAGGAGACATAATTTGACTAGGATCTAGTAACTTAAAGCATAAATTTAAGTTGTCACAATAATTATTATTGCATTTTCTAATATTATTTGAAATAGAGATGACTACTTAAGCTGAACCAGATTTCTGAAAGTTACAAAATTAACATTAGCTTCTTACTAATTGTTTCACTTTACTGAGTTTGAGTTAGTAAAACTTGTTGCTGAAAATATTTATAGTTAGAGACTCTCCCTCCTATATGTAGAAGGGGTTAAATTATTTTTGAAATATGTCCAAGGCTGCAGCCGCTTTTCAAGCTGCTGTGCTCTTTAACTCTTTAGTTACTGCATTTATAAAATTTGCCTCATTATTTTAAAACCTTGATGATTTATCACTTCCAGATGAATATTAATTTAAACTTCACTATTTCCAAATTATCCTTGATTAAAACTTCTTAACAAGGTTTCCTACATATACCAGTTATTCTTTCAGACCTCTGCTTAAAAAAGAATAAAACCTGTAGCCTGGCTTTTCCATACCTTAGGACAAATCTACATACCTGATTAAATATTTCTTTTAAATCATGAACTAGTATCCTTATATAATTTGCACTTATCATTTGCAATCCTCAAATTCAGTTTGATAAGCATTTTTGGCAAATTTGATTATTTTAATCCATATTTTACACACTGCAAGTCTTAATAGATAAGTTCTTCAATATAAAGTTTGTGCATATTTAAAATTAACTGAAATTCCATTGTCTAACTGTTAGTCAATAGATTTATACTATACCATCAGTATCTATTCAAATTCTTAGCAAACATGCATCCTAAAGAATTAGAGAAAGGGCTGTGAGTTTTGAGAAAAAGGAGCTATGTTTTGTGACTTGCCAAAATTATTTTTTGCTGAACTGAGGCAGCATGGATGATTCAATTTTGGCTTAAATTTTTCTCATGAACCATTCTCTGTTTAAAGGGGTCTAATTACAAAATATAACTCAATGGTATTGTTCTAATAATTTATGTTAAGATTTTCACTAACTTCAGTGTGATTAATGGTAGATTAAACTTGTGGCAATCCAAAAGGTTTTTACCACTCTCAGTTAAGCATTTAGATGCATTGATGATTCTGATTAGCTAAGAAAATATTAAATTGCACTTCTGAACCTCAGTACACAGTTCAGAATCACTGCCTTTTCTGTCTGAATAAAATTTTTTTAGATTGCATTTAGAATCCTTGTTAAATTTGATTAAATATATATCTCAGTATTTAACCTGTTGATAGAATTTGGTGGTGGGATCAAATCTGTCCCCTGTTATTGTCTTACTATTTCTTTGTTCCCTTTCTTATGGCCAGTAAGAAATGGAAGAAGAAAAGTAGACAAATTATCTTGTTGATTCTCGCCTTAATGAGAGCAGAGAATATGATTTCTTTTAATCAATTAAATTTTTTAGAGTTTAAAACACTCAGAAATCCATTGGAGATGTTATTTTTCTGAATTTCTCAAATTCCTCTGTCTGTCTTTCCCATTCCTCCGGAATGAATGAGAAAGAGAGAGAGATTTATTTTCTCCAAAATTCCATTGTGATCACAGACAAACAAAACCATTACAAACAGATTAGAGACACATAAACACAACATATAGACACACAGACTGTTCAAAAACATTTTTCCCGGGCATTTCACGCATACTCTAACAAATATAAGACATCCTATCAAAGATCAATAAATCACATCTTACGTGGCTAAAGAAATCTGGAGAAAAAAGAAAGTTTATTATTCAGAAAACTGATTAACTCTAGCAAGGAACTGGCTAAGCTAGGATGAATTCTTGGACTAAATTTAGTCATTAGTGGGGCCAGTGGTTGGCCTCCTTTCCATCTTCCCTGAAATCTCTTATCAGGTAATCTGTAACCATTTCGATGGAATTTGGAATTACAATTTTTCTTCCAGTGGTAACCTTTCTCACATCTGGGACACAAAGAGTTAGGGGCATTGGAACAAGAGTCTTTTGCAGTCTTTGAGCCCTTAATCATTTCAGAATATGTTTTTCCTTTCAGGGCTGCTGCGATGACTATACCCTGCATATATGCTGGAGTAAAGTCCTCACAAGCTTTCAAGTAGTCATCAATAGTCCCAGATTCTTTAATATTTTGAAGCATGCTCTGACACACCTTATTGGCATTGTCATAGGCAAACTTTTGGACTATTATCCGGATTGAATATTCATCATTTGTATATTTTGTTACTTCTTGATTTAACCTTTCTACAAAATCTGAGTATCTTTCCTCTGATCCTTGTCTAATCTCAGCCAAACCTGTGGACAGTTTCTTAGTTGCTGGGATCCTTTTCCAAGCCTCTAAGGCACACCTTGTACATTGAATTAGAGCTTCTCTAGGTAAATTAAGCTGATCAGCATGTAATTCCCATTCATCTATTCCAAGTAACATTTCTTTAGTAACTCTGATGCCCTGTTTTTTATTAATGGCTGCCTTCTGTTTTGCCACCCCATCAAATTCTGATTTCCAAAAGAGGTAGTCTCCTGCAGAAAGGGAATATTTTGCTATATGATTCCAATCCAAGGGAGTGATCCAAAGCCCTTCCAAAGTTTTCACCAAAGTTAAAGCGTATGGAGAAGCAGGACCATATGAAGAACAAGCTGTCTTAATTTCTTTTAACACTTTGTAGGGAAGAGGCTCCCATGTAGGAGCCACTTCTTCATCATCATCCAATTCATCTGCTCTAAAAATAATTGGGAAACAGAACGACGTGTCTCCGTCCTTCTGAGCATTTTTTATTGCCCCTTTAAACCCTATATTCTGGGGCTGGGGCTGTGGAATTGGAGCTTCAAGCAGCAGAGGCTCCTCTGCTGTTATCTCTCTTTCCTCTTTGGAAGAGAGGTTTTTAGGTGGGGGAGGGTCTGCTGCTTGTGGCTTTTTCCTTTGAATTTTAAAGTTCCAGTTTGATTTACAAGGAGCCTTTTCCTCCTCCTCTGATTCTAACATTGAAACCTTAAAGATTTCATTCTCTGCATTTTGACCAGATAACAAAATTGTTTTTTCAGCAGACGAAACTTTTACTGGCACTTGTTCTAGTCCATGCTCAATACAATAAGTTTTCAAATCATTGCCAACTTTTTGCCAGAATTCTAAGGGAATCCATGGGCTACAATTTTTAATAAGATCAAGAAATTTAGTGAGCTGTTCTTTACTAATTTTTGCCCCCCATTTCCTGAGGGTATAATCAGTTATAGCAATAAAAAGAATTCTTTCCTTTGATTCACTGTGCCCCATGGTGTTTGTTTGTCTTAAATTGAAAAGATAAAAGATAAAAGTTACTCACCTCGAATCCCCCACGTTCTCCTCTCTGTGAGCCAGCAGCGAAGCCGGAGGGGGGTGGGGATGAGTCTCCTAGCCACCTGAATTTAGGAAGCGCTTTGGCTTGAGGGGAAAAGGTATTCGCACTGCTCAGAAAGCCCCCGCGTTAGGCGCCATTCATATAGGGCGCCAGGCCTCTATATGATTTTTTGGGGTCCTGAGCGGCG
>NW_025394795.1:0-3091 GCF_016433145.1 Gracilinanus agilis | reverse complement strand
GTCCTCTTTTCTTGGCTCTGTAGATCTTGTCCTTTCCTTAAATGCCATACCACACAGGATATATCACCAGATTCAGTACATTGGATAGTAGCTCTTAATTTATACAATAGATCTCTTCCCAACAGATTCATAGGATACTCCGGAACACACAAAAATGCACGTTCCACTGAAAGTGGTCCTAGGGTCACCATTTTTGGTTGCAATTTAGCTACTTTCTGAGTCACACCTGTCGCAACAACAACATCCATTGTTCCAACAGCTCTACAATCTGCAGGAAAGCTTTGCAAAACTGATTTACTTGCGCCGATATCCACAAGAAGGTCATAAATCTGATCTCCAATAGTTACAGACACATATGTTCAGTACTATTGGGAGGTTGGAAAGTTTCCAACACCGGAGCTAAAACAGTAACATCAGAACAAAGCTCAGCCATTTCCTGTCCATCCAAGTTAACATTGTCAAGGATTACAGAATTTTCCCAGGATTTTAAATCATTGGTCCTTTTCACCTCTATTCTGGTATCATTGTTCTTATTCACAATCAATTTAACCTTAATCAAATTACAATTTCTTTTATTCTTCTTAATTCACTCTTACTAGAACTTCTAACACCATTTACAACATTATTTCTCTTTTTCTCACGATTATTTAAAACATTAATCAAATTATTATCAACACTAGTTAAATTACTACTACCAGTAGGTAAATTACCATTAACATTGGTTAAAGTACTATTTACACCATTACTAGTAGTTAATTCAGATAATTTAATATTAACAACACTTAAATTATCATTAATTCTCATCAAATTATCATTCACATTGATTAAACTATTATTGATTCCATTTAAATTAACACTGATCCACCCATTACCATTATTAATTAAATTCTTATTATCATAAATCAAATCAATATTAATACCAAGTGCACCATTTCCATTATTCACAAATACATTATCATCATCTTTAACACATACAATTTCATCAACATTTACTTTAGTCCCATTTCCTTGATCAATCACTTCTGAACTTCGGGCACACCTTCATAATGAAGTTGTCCCTCCATTCATGTTACCATTAGTAATATTCCCTTGAACAACGTGACTATACTTTGGCCTGGCTCCTGCACGAAGGTAATCCTGTGTTGTTGCCAAATTAGGAGCTTGTACACTTTGACAGCATGCATTCTGACATTGGAATACATTTTGTTATCCATTTCCCTGACTAAAACCATTATTCTAATTATTTCCCCAGTAACCATAATTATTATTATTATACCGATTATTTCCATTGTTATTATTGTATCTCTGCCCATATGATTTCTTTCTGTATCTGCAGTCCCTTGCAAAATGCCCAATACGTCCACAAACATAACAAGATTGCTGCCTCTGGTTCCTATTGTTTGAATTGCTATTGGTCTTATAATTATTATTATTGTTTCTCTTTTCTGCTGCCTGTAAAGCTGCTACCACCTTGATTTCACTTATTTCTTTCTGGTCAGCTCGAGAATTTGCCTCCCTTAATTGTTTCCTAAGATTTTCAATAATTGTATCCTTGTCATCACTACTCCTGTCCTTCTCTTGGGCAAAAACGTATGTTGCTTTTTGTTTTAGTTCGTCTAAGCTCAACAATTCCCAATCAGGGTAATTGTCCATAAAAAAATTTCTTTACCTGGGGAACCGAATTTCTGACAAAAATTCTTTTAACATGATCTATGGTGGTATTTTCTAGAATATTCATGTTCAAATACATTTCTGTTGCCTCTATGATTCTGTCCAAAAAAGTTGCAGGGGTCTCTACTGCTGTCTGCCTGATTTTTTCGAATTTGCTCCATGAATTTGGACGCTTAGCATGCTTCTCTAGAACCTGAATCAGAGATTTACGTGCTTGTTTTAACATTCTGTAGGTAGGTACTGAATTCAGGTCCAGTTCCTCCCAAACTACAGGCCATGGTGTCATTCCCTCTATGTTTTGTGTCTCCTCTACAAACTTTGTTCTGTCATGATGTGATAAGATCTCCCCTAACACTTACCAGCAATCTTCAAAGTCTGGATCGTGTTGTTTTACAAAAGCTTTGAAGATCTTCACAAATTTCCCAGAGTCATCGTGGAAATTTGGGATCTTACCTTTTAGATTATCTACATCTTCAGATCTGAATCGAGTATGTTGTTTCACATGGAATACACCATCTTCGTGAACGATGGGAAGATCGCGAAGGGGAAAAAGATTAATGGGGTTTTCAGCCTTATTTTGAGCCTGTTGTTCTAGCTTAGCCTTTGTTGGAATACCTTTGCCAGAAATGCCCATGTTCATATATTCATTGCCAGCGTGAGATGTACCAAGTGATTGACCAGAGAACGAACCGATTTGCATACATAACTCTAAATTATCTAACTTAATTTGTAATAGTCTTAACATTTTTTTGGTTTCAGAATCCCTGAAACACCAAGTCACAATGATTTTAACAAAATACCCAATATGAAACAATATCCACCTTAGTTTGTATACAACATAACCAGTCAGAATCAGAACTGGCATGTGACATAATAAATCCAGTATGTTGATTGTCAAAATCGGTTGTGCCAATTCCAAGTCCATTATCCCTCTAAAATACCTGGGTATAACTCTAAACCACAGGTAAGGAATAGCCCAAACACCTTTCCACAACATCACAAATACATAATCTATCCAATCTTCAATCACCATTGTACCCATCATTCCCCAAACAGACCAACTAACAACAAAATTTATTGTATTATTAGCCACTATTCTGACTAATAATAATTACTAACACAATTAATTAAATACAAGTACAATTAAACACAGCAACAGAAAACAGAACCATCAAAACAAAAAAGAAATGAAGAAAATCCCTCTTTCTGGGGCAACACCAAGCTTGATAGTATTTTCCCCTACCCACAGAGATTTATGAATGACCTGGGGTGGGGGCTGAGAAGCTCTGAGCAGCTCACCACTGGTTGAGAACTTTCAGCTGTTTGTGGGAACACTCTCTGGGATGTAAGAGAGACTATAACTGAACACTGATGTCTTGTACAACTACACCACTCCCAACTGAAAAAATAACAGCCAACT
>NW_025394794.1:0-5400 GCF_016433145.1 Gracilinanus agilis | reverse complement strand
AGCCCATAGCTGTGCTGGTCAAACCCTGGCTAGAACCAGGTTTGATGTAGCCTCCCAGTGACTCCATTACTGCTCCTTTGGGCTCTGCCTGCTAGATCACTAAGATTAGAGTAGAGAAGTCCTCCCCTTTGCCCTGTGGTTTTCTCATTAGGTTTTAAGTATAGAAATCCCTTTCCCACCTTTTAGTTAAACATAATTAAACCTGTTAAAACCTTTTACCTTGCCTGCTGGTTTCCAGACTCTGGCCTAGGGGAGCTGGGTGACAGTTGAGGCCAACTGCCATTCCTGTGTTAATCCAGTGGGTCTCCCCATCCTGGTGCAGTCTCTCCTACTACCCAGAGTGTGTACCCACAATCATTTAGATTAATTGTAACATCCCTGGTGCCCTCCATTATCTATTTTCACAGTTTGTCACTCCCAGATGGGTGGATAGAGAAAGACAGGAAGTGTACTCTTGGGCAGCTAGAAACACACAGGAAGGTAGAGGGGCTTGGGCATTCTGAGAGAGAGCTCAGCCATCGGGTGAGAGCTGAAAGTTCTCAACCAGTGGTGAGCTGCTCAGAGCTTCTCAGCCCCCACCCCAGGTCATTCATAAAATCTCTTTGGGTAGGAAAAATACCACTGAACCTGGAGTAGCCCCAGAGAAAGGGATTTTCCTCATTTTTTTGTTTTGTTTTCTGTTGTGTTTAACTGTACTTGTATTTAATTGATTGTAATTGTACTTGTGATTTTTGTATTAATTGTTATTAGTCAGGAATTGTGGCTAATAATACAACTGATTTTGTGTATGGCTGGTCACTTTGGGCAATGATGGGTACGATGCTATTTGAAAACTGGATTGATTATGTGTTTTTGACAATATGGAAAGGTGTGTGGGCTCTCCCTTACCTTTGGTTCAAAATTATACCCAGGTATTTTAGAGGAATGATGGACACTGAGATAGCACAACCAATTTTAACCTTAAACATCCTAGATTTGTTATCTCATATGCCAATTCTGATCCTTACTGGTTATTTTGCATATAAGTTAAGGTGGATGTTTTTCCATATTATGTATTGTTTTAAGATAATTGTGACCTGGTGTTTGAGGGATTCTGAAACTAAGAAGATGTTAAGATTGTTACAGATAAAACTAGATAATTTGGAATTGCATATACAAAATGGTACTCTGATCAACCTCTTGATACTCCCAATACTGGCAACATGGCTGAATTTTCAAACATGGGTATTTCTGGCAAAAGTGTTCCATCAAAGGCTGAGTCGGAACAGCAGGCTCAAAGTAAGGGTGAAAACCCCATTAACCTTTTTCCCCTTCGCGATCTTCCAATCGTATGCAATGATGGCATATTCCATGTAAAGCAACACACGAGATTTAGATCTGAGGATGTGGAAATTTTGAAGAAAAAGATCCTAAATTTCCACGATGATTCTGGTTAATTTGTAAAGTTCTTTAAGGCATTTATAAAACAACATGACCCAGACTTTGAGGATTGTTGGTATGTGTTGGGTGAGATCTTGTCACACCATGATAGGGCCAAATTTGTTGAAGAAACAAGGAATACAGAGGGGATGACACCATGGCCAGTAGCCTGGGAGGAACTGGACCTCAATTCAGTTCCCATGTATCGAATGCTAAAGCAAGCATGTAAGTCCCTTATAACAATCATGGAAAAACACGCAAAGTGTCCAAATTCATGGTCTAAGTTTGAGAAAATCAGGCAGGCAGCACTAGATACCCCAGCAACATTTCTGGACAGGATAATAGAGGCAGCTGAGATGCATTTACATATGAACATAATAGAGGATACAACCGTGGACCATGTAAAAAGAATTTTTGTTGGGAATTCTGTTCCCCAGGTAAAAAAGTTCTTCACAGATAATTATCCTGATTGGGAACTTTTGAGCCTGGATGAGTTAAAACAAAAGCCACATACCTGTTTGCACAGGAGAAAGAAAGGGAAAGTGATGAAAAAGATACCATTATTGAAAACCTTAGAAAGCAGTTAAGGGAGGCAAATTCTAGAGCCAATGAAAAGGAGATAAATGAAATTAAGGCAGTGGCAGCATTAAGGGCAGCAGAAAAGAGGAATAATAACATTACTTATAAGACCAGTGGTAATGCAAACATGAGGAATCAGAGACAACAATCTTGTTATGTTTGTGGCTGGATTGGACACTTTGCAAGGCTTGTAGATACAGAAAGAGATCATATGGGCAGAGACACAATTATAATAACAGTGGATTTAATTGGTTTAATAATAATTATGGATACAGGGGAAATAACTGGAATAATGGTTTTAATCATGGAAATAGCCAGCAAAATGTGTTCCAATGCCAGAATGCATGCTGCCAAGGTGCACAAGCTCCTAATTTGGCAACGATGCAGGATTTTATTCATACAGGAGTAAGGCCAACGTTTAGTCATGTTGTACAGGGAAATGTTAATAATGGTAACATGAATGGAGAGACAGCTTCATTATGAAGGTGTGCCCAAAATTCAGAAGTGATTGATCAAGGTAATGGGACTTGTTGTGAGGAAGATTAGATTAGCTAGTGATTAGGAATTAAGTTGTACATAGCAGGAAGGAGCTGGAGCTGGGAATTCCAGGTTGGAATGAAGGAACAGGAAGAGGTGACTTGGCTCTGAGAAGGGACTCCATTAGGGGTCAACACAAATTGTGGTTAGCCCTGGGAGCACTCAGAGTAAAAGGACATCCTGCTTCCTAATTTTCCCCTGGGATCCTCAGTGGTGGCATCTAGCAAAAGGAGAGAAGATCAACAGTCCTGTGCCAGGGAAGAGGTGAAGTTTGAGATCTGGTGAACAGTGCTTCAAGCAAAACCCTCACTACTTGGTACCTGAGACAACTTTGGTGATTGGCATCCAGAGATCATCAGTGGATTGCAGTGAGAATCCCAAAGCCACAAAGCCCCTAGCTGTACTCAAGCCTGGCAGGTTCCAGGTCTGAGGCAGTTACCCAGAGACTCCATTTATAGCTCCTTGGGCCCCATTAGTTTAGATCACTTAGATAAGAGTAGAATAAGTCCTCCCATTGCCCTGTGGTTTTATCCTTTAGATTTTAAGTATGGAAATCCCTTTCCCACTTTTTAGTCAAACATAATTAAAGCTGTTAAGTCCCTTTTACCTTGTCAGCCTGTTTCTAGACTCTGGCCTAGGGGAAGCTGAGTGACAGTTAAGATCAACTGCCATTCCTGTGGGAATCCAGTAAACTTTGGTCTTTCCATCCTGGTCCAGTCTCTCATAAACTCCAGTGTGTGTACCCACAATTACTTAGTTTTATCATAATATCCTGGGTGTCTCCATTACCTTTACGTATATTTTCCACAGTTTGTCTACCCCAGATGGGTGGATGGAGAGATAGACAGGAAGTGAATGGTTGGCCAGCTAGATTCATACAGGAAGTAAGAGGGGCTTGCACATTCTGAGGAGGAGCTCAACCATTGGGTGAGAGCTGAGAGTTCTCAACCAGTGGTGAGCTGCTGAGAGCTTCTCAGCCCCCACCCTAGGCCATTCATAAATCTCTGTGGGTAGGGGAAAATACTATCAAGCTTGGGGTTGCCCCAGAGAAAGGTATTTTCTTAATTTTCTTTTTTGTTTGTTTTTTTTTTTTTTGGTTTTGTTCTTTGTTGCTGTGTTTAATTGTACCTGTATTTAATTAATTGTGTTATTGTTATTAGTCAGAATAGTGGCTAATAATACAATAGATTTTGTGTTTAGCTGGTCATTTTGGAGGATGATGGGAACAATGTTGGTTGAAGACTGGATAGATTATGTGTTTGTGATTTTATGGAAAGGTGTCTGGGCTATTCCTTACCTGTGGTTTAAAGTTATACCCAGGTATTTTAGAGGGATAATGGACATTGAGTTTACACAACCGATTTTAACAATTAACATATTGGATTCATTATGTCACATGCCAGTTCTGATTCTTACTGGTTATTTTGTATACAAGTTGAGGTAGATATTATTTCATATTGGATATTGTATTAAAATTATTGTGACTTGGTGTTTCAGGGATTCTGAAACCAAAAGAATGTTGAGGTTGTTGCAGATAAAGTTGGATAATTTAGAATTGTGTATTCAAAATGGAACTCTCTCTGGTCCACCCCTTGGTACTTCCCATACTGGCAACATGACTGAATTTGTGAACATGGGCATTTCTGGCAAAGGTGTAACAACAAAGGCTGAGCTAGAACAGCAGGCTCAGAGTAAGGCTGAAGCCCCCATTAACCTGTTTCCTCTTTGCAATCTCCCAGTCATATGCAACAATGGTATATTCCACATGAAACAACACACTAGATTCAGGTCTGAGGATGTAGAAAGTCTGAAACAAAAGATCCCAAATTTCCATGATGACTCTGGGAAATTTGTGAAGATCTTTAAGGCTTTTGTGAAACAGCATAACCCAGACTTTGAGGATTGTTGGTACATGTTAAGGGAGATCTTATCACACCATGTTAGAGCAAAATTTGTAAAGGAGACACGGAACACAGAGGGAATGACACCATGGCCTGTAGCTTGGGAGGAACTGGACCTGAATTCAGTTCCCACATATCGTATGTTGAAACAAGCGCAAAGTCTCTTATTCAAGTCCTAGAAAAATATGCAAAGCATCCAAATTCCTGGAGTAAATTTTAAAAGATTAGGCAGATAGCTCTAGAGACTCCAGCTACTTTTTTGGACAGGATCATTGAGGCAGCAGAAATGTATTTAAACATGAGTATATTGGAAGATACCACTGTAGATCATGTAAAAAGGATTTTTGTAAGAAATTCTGTTCCCCAGGTGAAAAAGTTTTTCATGGATAATTACCCTGATTGGGAACTGTTGAGTCTAGATGAGTTGAAGCAAAAAGCAACATACGTGTCTGCACAAGAAAAGGACAGGGGTAGTGATGACAAGGATACCATCATTGAAAATCTTAGAAAGCAATTACGGGAGGCAAATTCTTGAGCTAATGAGAAGGAGGTAAATGAAATTAGGGCGGTAGCAGCATTAAGGGCAGCAGAAAAAAGGAACAATGCCAATAATTATAAGACCAGTGGAAATTCAAACACTAGAAACCAGAGGCAGCGATTTTGCTATGTTTGTGGACGAATTGGGCACTTTGCAAGGAACTACAGTAGTTCCCTAGTGTAGGATAGAGCAGAATAGTGTTAGATAGAATAGAGTTAGTGTAAGTTGTTTGTTATTTGGGGTTAGAATTTTAGTTTAGTTTGTAGAGCATAAACCCCAAAATTTTGTTAATTTTGGCTTTGTGCAAAGGGGGGGAACTGTCGTGAGGAAGATTAGTTAGTAATTAAGTATTAAGGATGTACCTAGCAGGAAGGAGCTGGAGCATTCCAAGATGGAATGAAGGAGCAGGAAGAAGTTGTTTGTGCC
>NW_025394793.1:0-7407 GCF_016433145.1 Gracilinanus agilis | reverse complement strand
TTACAGACTCTATTTCTCTAAATGACTTCCAATAGTCTCCTGGAGGGTCAAGTTGTTTTTGGATTAACCAACCTGCTGGTACCAGAGCTTTTCAGGGGCTCAGGTGACCAGGACCAAACACCAAGACTGCCTCAGCCTGGATTGGTCATGTAGGGAATCCAGATAATAGGCCCTATTTTGACCCTATTTCTCCAATTGGCCTTCTACATAATCCCCCCCCCCCTTTTTTTTGAATGGAGTTATAGAGAATGGTCACAGCTATCAGTTATAGAGAGTTTACAAACTACAAGAGGTTCTGTTCAGATTTATAGATTATGGTAATTGACCATGTGTCTCTCTATTGCTCTCAATATCTTTTCCTTTTGTTTTAAATTGAAGAGATTTTAGTTCAATTTGAATTTGCCTTATTGTAGGACTGAGTGATCTAATGAGAAATGGAAAGCAAAACAGAACTATAAGGAATAAAATAGGGCATCCACATGTTGGGGTGTGTGAATCTCTCTTATGAGATCCAAGGGAAGGTGGTCTCCCCGAAGGCTCTTGCAAACATAACTTAACTTTTAAGTTATACAAATTTGGGGATAAAAAGAAAAGAGGACAAAAGCAACGATCAAATGATTGCTAGACATTGCATTGACAAAAAGCCAATTAGGGGGCAGTCCCCTTTGGCCTAAGAGTGTACATTCAAAACAGATACATTCAATTCCCCATAGTTCAATCAACTGCACCCCAAAGTTAATTTTTGGATCTTCTTGATGCAATGTAGGTCTCTGCAGGCATCTCCATGGTGTCTTCTTCCAAACAGGTTCATCGTCTGGATTCTAGGGAGGTGGCAAATTTCTTTTCCTGAAATTACTCTCCAAAGAATTTAAACTTTACATTATAGATTATAAAACATACATTTTCCCCTGAAGAGGGTTAAGGCTAACATCCAGATCAGTTAAGGATACATGGCTGAGTTTTGGGGTTGTATGAATCAATTGTTCAAAAGACATTTAAAAAATTTTTAAATCCAAATAAAAGAGAGAAGAAAATAAACTTGTGAATGAAATGCAAAATATCAAAGTCTTATGGGCAAAAATGTAGGGAAAATTAAACTTATAGCAGGTCCTTGTATTAAGGCCCAAGTAAAGTGATTTAAGTAATGGTGCAAGTACCCATTTAGAAGCCAGGACTATAGAAAGTTACCTCACTTATAAGAGAAAGAAAAGGACCAAATTTTTTGTGAGAAAGGAAAGTGTCTTTCCCTGGTCTGATCTGCCTGCATTTGAGCCAGAATGATGGCCAACTTTTGGTACTTAACTAGGATGAAGCTCAAGGAAGTCCAGCCTCTAACATGTTAGAAAAGCTACAACCCTGAACCCCAATCACTAAATTCAAGTCCTCAAGTTTTGTCAATCCTTCCTGTATTGGCATAGTCTTTTCTGACCTTGTGGTGCTAGGCCCTGTGCAGTTTCTCACCAATCCCATTGGACTGGGTGGTCTCCTTGACCTTGTGGCTGTTTTGTTCCCTTCTCCTGGAATCAAACAGAATCATTAATTATAGTCCCATAATATTTACCAATTCATGGCAGGTTTCCATAGACTAAGGCTTTGTGGGTATGCTTTAATATTAAACTTATATTACTGTGAAATCAAAAAGGATTAACATTGATTTTATGTACTTTAAGTATAAAAAAATGAGAAAAAAGGAAAAAGTCAATTCTATAAAAAATTAAAGGGAAAAGCAATAAGAAAATTAAAAATTCAGGGAAAAATACAATGTTTTTTCAGTAAAAAAATGTTTTGAAATTCAAAATTATATATATAGTTAGTGAAATGTCTTTTACCCCCAAATCAGATCCATTTTCTGTATGAATAAGATAAAACCTTGATCCCCATATTATAATTCTGGGGTATTATTTGTTTTTTTGTATTTGTAATTATTCAAATTGATGGTCAGAAAATTATACAAGTAAATTAATTTACAAGAGGTTCAAACTAACTTTCCTTGAAACAACACTTAGGATGGGTACTGTTTCTTAAGTAAGTAAACAGTGAAACATATTGCCTTGCTTTACATATTCAAATTTCTGGGGCTTCAATTTTTTATATCACTTTACTTTGAATAAGGAAAAAGGAGGGAAGGGAGTATAACATTGTTTGACTTGAGGTAAGAGTCAGAGATTATTTATCAGTGATATCTTTCTTTTGAATGGTGAATCCAATTCAATGATCCATAAATGAATAATATCAGTTGCAAATCTAATGACTTTTACCTTAAACAGTAAATATTGCAATAGCATTTGTAAGGTTTCCAAGATTTACATACACAATGAAAAATTATAATGTTACAAAATATGATAAATACATTTTCTTTTTCAACAATTTCTCAGTGAATAAATTATCTAGTAATTCTTTCCAGTAATATAGAAAAAGAGTGAACAACTTTGCTTGGAATTAAGTTTTCATTACTATTCTCTTGATTAGGGTTAAGGCAGGGGCTGGTTAGTCCCTTAACTTATTGTGATAGTTTACTTTAAACTTTAGTTCACAATACAAATCATATATTATTGTAAATAGGCATGATCAGTTTTTAACTAATAGCTTTTATACATAGTTTACATTTGAACATATGTTTTCAGTTTTCACAAAGTAAGGTACATGCTTTGATAACATTCAATAACAATTTCATTAAAACCCAATATTTGTAACAGCTTTGCTTGCAACATTATTGTCTACATCACATCATAATTCAATAAGGCTGCTAATTACCCCTTTAGGTTCTAAATTTACTTTAAGGAAGGGGTTAATAAGTTTGTTAGAAGTTGTAATTATTTTTTTTTGAAGCAAGGAAAATTCCTTTCCTTAGTAACAGGTTTTTTTTGACTATTTAAATTATTGTACTTGTAAGATTTACATGTTTTGATATTTATATAAAATTACTCTTCAAAGGATATTGATTTAAAACTTCAAAATTTGCATCCAGGTACCTTGGAATATTCTTACATTTGAAAAAAAAATTAGTCTTATTTCAGGCCCCTTAGGATTACTGAGATGATTAATATTCTTAGTTAAATGCATTCTTCATTATGATATTTAACAAGTTTGTTAATTAGTTTTAATTGCATCAAAATCACTATAAAGTAAAAGACATTATAATAATATTAATGCCATCACAATCAAGTACATATTAACAATGATATCAAATTATTTTGAGGGTTATGCATTTTATTATAATTTTACGTTCTAGATTTGAATGCACTACTACAAATCACAAATATTATGAGAATACAAATTAATTTCTTGTGTTATAATGCATGTTAATTTTCAATAACATTTTATAATAACAGATTAATAATATTTGAATTGTCTTTTTCCTAATAGCTTTGCTTATTACAGTATAATCTCAATTCTAATCCCAATCTATTCAATTAATCTTTAAGGACTAGTGAAATAGTGAACATAGGTGACATAATTTGGCTAGGATCTAGTACCTTAAAGCTTAAAGTTATCACAATAATAATTTTTTGCATATTCTGATAGTAATTGAAACAGAGATAACTACTTAAGTTAACCCAGATTTCTGTAAGTTACAAAATTAACATTAGCTTCTTATTAATTGTTTCCCTTTACTGAGTTTGAGTTGGTATAACTGTCACTCTTCAATAATTATTATTCTTCCCTGTTTCTGAAAAAATTATAGTCAGTCTCTCCTTCCTATGTGTAGAAGGGGTTAAATTACTTTTGAAATGTGTCCAAGGCTACAGCTGCTTGAAAAGCGGCTGTGCTCTTTAACTCTTTAGTTACTGCATGTATAAAATTTGCATGATTATTTTAAAACATTGATGATTTATCACTTCCAAATGAATATTAATTTAAACTTCACTATGTCCAAATTGTCCCTGATTAAAACTTCTTAACAATGTTTCCTGCATATACTAATTATTCTTTCAGACCTCTGCTTAAAAAAGAGTAAAACCTGTAGTCTGGCCTCTCTATACCTTAGGTCAAATCTACATACCTGATTAAATATTTCTTTTGAATCATGAGCTAATATCCTTATATAATTTGCACTTATCATTTGTAATCCTCAAATTCAGTTTGATAAGCATTTTTGGCAAATCTGATTACTTTAATCCATATTTTACACACTGCAAGTCTTAATAGATAACTTCTTCAATATAAAGTTTGTGCATATTTAAAATGAACTGAAATTCCCTTTTCTAACTGGTAGTCAATAAATTTATACTATACCATCAGTATCTATTCAAATTCTTAGCAAACATGTATCCTAATGAATTAGAGAAAGGGCTGTGAGTTTTGAGAAAAGGGAGCTATGTTTTTTGACTTTCCAAAATTATTTCTTGCCAAACTGAGGCAGCATGGATGATTCAATTTTGGCTTAAATTTTCCTCATGAACCATTCTCTGTTTAAAGGGGTCAAATTACAAAATATAAGCCAGTGGTATTGTTCTAATAATTTATAAGTTAAGATTTTCACTAACATCAGTGTGATTAATGGTAGGTTAAACTTGTGGCAGTCCAAAAGGTTTTTACCACTCTCAGTTAAGCATTTAGGTGAACTGATGACTTTGATTAACTAAGAAAGTTTTAAATTGCACTTCTGTACCTCAGTACACAGTTCAGAATCATTGCCTTTTCTGTCTGAATAAAAATTTTCTTAGATTGCATTTAGAATCCTTGTTAAATTAGTTTAAATATACACCTCAGTGTTTAACCTGTTGATATAATTTGGTGGTGGGAACAAATCTGTCCCCTGTTATTGTCTTATGATTTCTTTGTTCCTTTTCTTATGACCAGTAAGAAATGGAAGAAGAAATGTAAACAAATTATCTTGTTGATTCTCGCCTTAATGAGCAGAGAATACAATTTCTTTTAATCAGTTAAATTCTTTTAGAGTTTAAAACACTCAGAAATCCATTAGAGATGTTATTTTTCTGAAATTTTCAAACTCCTCTGTCTGTCTTTCCTATTCCTCCAGAATGAATGAGAGAGAAATTTATTTTCTCCAAAATTCCATCGTGATCACAGACAAACAAAACCATTACAAACAGATCATAGACACATAAACACAACATATAGACACACAGACTGATCAAAGACATATTTCCCGGGCATTTCATGCATACTCTAACAAATATAAGACATCTTTCCCACAGATCAATAAATCACATCTAACATGGCTAAAGAAATCTGGAGAAAAAAAGAAAGTTTATTATTCAGAGAATTGATTAACTAGCAAGGAACTGGCTAAACTAGTATGAATTCTTGGATTAAATTTAGTCATTAGTGGGGCTGGTGGTTGGCCTCCTTTCCATCTTCCCTGAAATCTCTTATCAGGTAATCTGTAACCATTTCGATGGAATTTGGAATTACAATTTTTCTTCCAGTGGTAACCTTTTTCACATCTGGGACACAAAGAGTTAGGGGCACTGGAACAAGAGCTTTTTACAGCCTTTGAGCCTTTAATCATTTCAGAATATGTTTTTCCTTTCAGGGCTGCCGATGGCTATACCCTGCATATATGCTGGAGTAAAGTCCTCACCAGCTTTCACATAGTCACTAGTAGTCCCAGATTCTTTAACATTTTGAAGCATACTCTGACACACCTTATTGGCGTTGTTGTAGGCAAACTTTCTGACTATTATCTGAGTTGAATATTCATCATTTGTATATTTTTTTACTTCTTGATTTAATCTTTTTATAAATTCTGTATATATTTCCTCTGGGCCTTGTCTAATCTCTGTCAAACCTGTGGACAGTTTCTTAGTTACTGGGACCTTTTTCCATGCCTCCAAGGCACACTTTGTACATTGAATTAGAGCTTCTCTAAGTAAATTAATCTGATCAGCATGTAATTCCTATTCATCTATTCCAAGTAACATTTCTTTAGTAACTCTGATGCCCTGTTTCTTATTAATGGCTGCCTTCTGTTTCGCCACTCCATCAAATTCTGATTTCCAAAAGAGGTAGTCCCCTGCAGAAAGGGAATATCTTGCTATATGATTCCAGTCAAAGGGGGTGATCCAAAACCCTTCTAAAGTTTTCACCAAAGTTAAAGTGTATGGAGAAGCAGGACCATATGAAACACAAGCTGTCTTAATTTCTTTTAACACTTTGTAGGGAAGAGGCTCCCATGTAGGAGCTACTTCTTCATCATCATCCAATTCATCTGCTCTAAAAATAACTGGGAAACAGAACGACGTGTCTCCGTCCTTCTGAGCATTTTTTATTGCTCCTTTAAACCCTATATTCTGGGGCTGGGGCTGCAGAGTTGGAGCTTCAAGCTGCAGAGGCTCCTCTGCTTCTATCTCTCTTTCCTCTTTGGAAGAGAGGTTTTTAGGTGGAGGAGGGTCTGCTGCTAGTGACTTTTTCTTTTGGATTTTAAAGCTCCAGTTTGATTTACAAAGAGCCTTTTCTTCCTCCTCTGATTCTAACATTGAAACCTTAAAGATTTTATTCTCTGCATTTTGACCAGATAACAAAGTTGTTTTTTCAGCAGACGAAATTTTTACTGGCACTTGTTCTAGTCCATGCTCAATACAATAAGTTTTCAAATCACTGCCAACTTTTTGCCAGAATTCTAAGGGAATCCATGGGCTACAATTTTGAATAAGATCAAGAAATTTAGTGATCTGTTCTTTACTAATTTTTACTCCCCATTTCCTGAGGGTGTGCTTAGTTATATCAATAAAAAGAGTTCTTTCCTTTGATTCACTGTGCCCCATGGTGTTCTATTTGTCTTAAGTTGTAAAGATAAAAGATCAAAGTTACTCACCTCTAATCCCTCATGTTCTCCTCTCCGTGAGCCAGCAGCTAAGCCCGGGGATGAGTCTCCTAGCCATCCGAATTTGGGAAGCGCTTTGGCTGGGGGGGAAGGATATTTGCACTGCTCAGAAAGCTCCCATGTTAGGAGCCATTACATAGAGAGCCAGCTCTATATATTTTGGGGGGTCCTGAGTGGCATTTAGTGGTGTCGGATTGAAAAGACAGAAAACAGAAACTGAGAACAGCCAGACTAGTGGTTAGCCCATGCTGCTCCAACTTCATGGAGTTTTGAGTTTATTTTTATACTGGTTTCAAACAAAGAACACAGAGAAAGAATCACAGCTGTGAAGGGGTCACAAATCATACAAAAAACTCATTAAAATCTAAAAAGTAGAGAGATAGGTCCAGGGTCAAAGGCCAAATTCCAACCACCAATTAGTAGGGGGTTAATTCTGGGAGCAGAAATATATTTCATAGAGATTTTTACTAATTGCGTTCTGTCCAGGACTACACCTGGGCAGATAAAGTCTTGTCTCTTGTCTGTCTCTGGCCTTATCTAAGTAATATATTTTTTAGAGTTCAGGCTTCTTAATTATCAAGGAGAAAAATGGTTAACTCAGTAGCTGCTGGTCTGCT
>NW_025394792.1:0-2429 GCF_016433145.1 Gracilinanus agilis | reverse complement strand
AAATATATATTTATTTATATTTATTTACATATATAAGAAACAATCATTATAGAGAAATAAGCATGGGAGGACTCGAACAAACCCAGCAACAAAACCTGGCGAGGTTCAAAACCTGAGGTTTCAGACCTAAAGATGGGAGGTCCTGAATTCAAATATGACCTCAAATACATTCCCAGCTATATGACCCCAGGCAAGTCACTTAACTAGCCCCCATTGCCTAGCTCTTATCACTCTTCTGCCTTGGAACCAATACTTAGCATTGATTCTAAGACAGTAAGAGTTAAAAAAACAAAACAAAACAAAAAAACGAATGGGACAGGTCACTGAAAACACAAATATTAGCCACTCTCCCTATCATAGGGTTTTCTTCTCTTAACCATTGAGAAAGGACTTATACCCCTTTCCTGCTGCCCTAAACCAAGAATGTACTAGAGCTGATTGTTAAATTTTTTGGTGTTTTTGTACCTTGGAAATTGGCAAATGTTACAAATTAGTGCTTCATTTATTGCTTTGTTGATTGCTCAGATTTAAGGAAGTGGTGAAGAAAACAATAATTCAACTTAAGTGTGTCTGAGGTACAAATTTTTGAAGAATTGGCTAAGGATCACACCCTTGCTTAATCCATCTTGAACAATTCTAGCTGCCTTGCCCTCTTGTTCTCCCTCTGATTTCTCAGGACAGCATATGACAGTGGAAGGGGAGGATGTCCTTTCCTGGAGGGAGTTGGATTAGGTGATCTCCACACCAAACCCACTGTCTCTTCTCATTCTCACTTTCATAATTACTTTGAGTGCTAAGCAGATGAAGGAGAGGAAATTGGGTAGACTTCTAGCAGAAAAAGCTGCCAGAAAAAAATTCTAGAAGACACAGAGAAGGCAGTTCTCTAGGTTGGAGGTAGAATGGCTTTCATGTGAAAATGTGCTAAAAACCTCAACATATAATCAATATCAAGTTGTTTGCCTTTTCAAAGAGAGGTGACGAAGAGGGAAGAAGAAAATTTGGAACTCAAAACTTTTTAAAACGATTGTTAAAAATTGTTTTTACTTGGAATTAGAAAAAATTCAAATATAAAAATTTCAAAAAACAAAACAAAACAAAACTCAAGATTCTTCAGTTCAGAAGGTGATATCTAAGAGGGGATGTGATGGGAAACTTTAAAGTCAAGTCAATAAGACTGAAAGTTATGGCTCGGCATTAGTAGAAGACCTGATAGGCAAAGGAATATCATAGATTTATAGCCAGAAAGGACTTTAGAGGCTATCAAGTCAAACTCATTTTACAGATGAGGAAACTAAGGTCCAAAGAAGTTAAATGATTTGTCTGGGGTGTAAGGAAAATTTGTTTTTGTTGTTGTTGTTGCTTTTACATTATTGATCATAAACCAAGTGATCACACATAATCCTTTAGGCAATGAATTTTATGAAATTTAGAAAAAGTTAGACCCATTTAGTAAACTAACTGTGTATAAGGTGTCAATTATAATAACAGAATATCAATATACTATTGGAAAGGATATAATTTGGTGTATTCGACTATTAGAGCAACTAACTAAATTAAGAGCTTCTGTTGGAGGAATAAAAACTTGAGATCTGTGTCGTTATCTAGGGAAACTAAAATGCATGCAGTAGGAAACAAGCTGTGCTCATTAGGACCTGATGAGATCATAGGAAAACAACCTTGGCATGTCCAGGTGCCGTTTGATCCTGTGAAGATTTATGCCAACTACAGGCTCCCCAGAGAATTATGGCCAAGAAAGGTTACTTTGACCTAACCCCTCCTAGAGGTAGTACGATAGTTCTAGACTGGTAATCAGAAGATTAATTAACATTTCTTATCTTAACCTTGTATTAGAATTTATTATTTCATATCAAATGTTACAAATCCCTGTAACCAAATGTTAAAGCCTGTTTCTTAACATACTTTGTACCTTCTGTCTTGTTAATGACATGCTAATTAACTGTCAAAAACCTTTAAAACATACTATTGGACATCTGTATGAGTCTTTGCCACAGGCTAGGCATGGTGAAACTTCCAGTGAAACCACATTTAAAGTCTGGATCTCAGTGATACATGTAAAACTCAGTGGAATTGCTTTTTGGCTACGTGTGGTGAGGGAGGAAGGGAGGGAAAGAACATGAATCATGTAGCCATGGAAAAATAATCTAAATTAATTAAATAAAAATTTTAAAAAGTTTGGATCTCCAGCTCAGAATGAGGTACCAGAGATCTCTTTTTTTCTTATAGGGATCACATAGCTAATAAGGATCAGAGGTAAGATTTGAATCTAGGTCTTCCTGATTTCAAGACCAGAGCTGCACCCCCTCTCTTCTGGTTGAGAATTCCCATATTGATGAAATCTCATCAGGAGTTGTATTTCCTTGGCATATCCTTTTCCAAAAGAAGAAGATGATGATGATATATATTAATAT
>NW_025394791.1:0-7651 GCF_016433145.1 Gracilinanus agilis | reverse complement strand
TGTTAGGGACCAAGACTTTAAGAAAAGATAGTCACTCTTCTAAGAATAGATATCATTCACTCTTCTAAGATAAGATATTGATCATAGGCCCAGCCATGCTTGGAGACAGTAAGACGCCACCAGAGATTTTCTATGCTCCCTTTCCGCGTTCCTTTCCCCCTTAGTATCTGCCCACCCCCTTCTGCCCTCTGCCTATATATCCTTGTCATAGATCTGCAATAAACGAGCCTTGTACCCATCAAAACGACTCTGTCTTGCATGCAAGGTCTCCCCTCTTATTCCCCTATGGGTATTTAGGTTGCCGTTTCCCCGGACCCCTCGGTTGTGTCCGGCTGGACCCGGACAGTGGCGCCCAACGTGGGGCAAGGCGAAAACGGCTTACCGGACAACTGAGGAGCAGCTGTCGCGGCCGCGAAGACGTAACGGGTAGAGGCTGAGCAAGACGCCTCGAGGTAGGGTAAGTTGTCCCATCCCCCATAGGCATTTAAAAATCAAGAGTGTTTCTAAAAAAAGGTGTGTGTGTGTGTGTGTGTGTGTGTGTGTGTGTGTGTGCGAGGAAAGTGGAAGGAATACGTGTGCATGATGGGAAAAACACTCTCGAAGGAAACAGTGTTCGTGACTGAACTAAAACATAGTCTTAGGAAAAGAGGCATTAGAGTTAAAAAGAAGGACCTGTTCAGGTTTTTCTGCTTTATAGAGCGGCACTGCCCTTGGCTCATTCTGCATAGCACGGGCATTCATCCGCTCACTTGGGACAAAGTAGGCAAGGAACTTAATGGCCTTTTAAGAGCCGGCAAGGAGATTCCAGATGACTACTTTTCTTTCTATGGCCTGATTCGTGACATCCTTAAAGAAGCCGACACGAGTCAACAAGTCTCGCACCTCCTCAGCTTGGCCGAGGACGCTATCTTAGAATCTAAGATAAAAAATGAAGAACCAAACTTGACTAAAGAACAGAGCTCGCCCCTCCAGGGGAATGAGCGTCCCTTGTCTCTTTCAGAGGAACCTATCAAAAATCCCTCCCTTGAGGAGCCCCTTGTTCCCTCTAAGCCCAGACCACACCTTTATCCAGTCCTATACAGGGACCCTCCTCAAGATAGCACACTTAATCCGGCTCATCAAGCAGAGCTAGAGGAGGAGACAGCCCACTACCATAACAATGGCCCTCTGAGGAATAGACCTCCTCCCTACAACCTCCCATCCCCCATCCCTCAACTTGCCTCTCCAGCTCTCCCAGGTTCGGCTGAACTTAGAGAAGCCACAAGCCAGCTTAGAAAGCAAGTCACAGATCTTAGGCAGTTCTTAGACTTGCAGAGGGAGATTTATAAATTAACCAATCAGTTGCAGGACTTGCAGTCAGACATTCTCCTGCCACTGAACTGTAATATCAAGCCAGTGCAGCCAAAAACTATGTCAAAGTCTAAGAACCCTGCCCTTGCTTTCCCTGTCCTTACTAGACAACAGGCCACAGAGATTGCCCCCGAAAACCTTCCTTTAGAAACGCCCCTCCCACATGATTCCTCTGACTCCGAGCAGGAGGAAGAGGGGGAGGAGGAGAGCGGATCCCGTGGAAATTCCAGGGCCACAGATACTTCAGGCCTCCCTCACCATCATCGGCCAATTTATAAAAAATTAAAAATTAAGCACATTAAAGACCTGCATTCGGCAGTTAAAAATTATGGCCTGAATGCCCCTTTTACACTCTCCATCCTAGAAGGGCTTGGAGGAGAGGGACACATGCTCCCCTCTGAATGGTCCAAAGTTGTGCAATCTGTCCTATCCCGAGGGCAATTTCAGACTCCCACCCCCCTTCAGGCTCAAACCCAAAGACCACCTCCCAGCGTTTGCCCTAAATGTCGAAAGGGTCGGCACTGGGCTCGAGATTGCCGAGCCAAACCTCAGAACTTTTCCCCAATGTCGGGAAACGGGATGCGGGGCTCCCACGGGAGCCCCTGCCCAGTTCCCTTACTCGAGCCACAGCCGGCAGCGCAGGCCTGGACCTCTGTGCCGCCTCCACCCCAATATTGACCCCTGAAGAAGGCCCGGTAGTCCTCCCCACCGGCAAATTCGGACCACCGCCTCCTGGCATGTTTTTCTTGGTCATAGGCAGGGCACTCACCACCTTACAAGGTGTAGTTGTGCATCCCACCCTTGTTGATAACGACTGCACGGGGGAGATAAAACTTATCATAGAATCTCCACACCCTCTGGTTACCATTCCTGCCGGTAAATGCTTAGCTCAGGCCCTCCCCCTCCCCATGATAGGCGATTTTCCCGCCGCAGCCCAAAAACGAGGTCCTTCCTCACCCGGCTCTTCCAACATTTATTGGGTACAACAACTTACTGAGTCCCGACCCACTCTGCAACTAAAGATCGAAGGAAAAACCTTCACAGGGCTGCTGGACACAGGGGCAGACTCTACTGTCATCTCCCAGGCTCATTGGCCCCGAGCCTGGCCCCTTCAACCCTCAGCCACCCACCTGTCAGGAATAGGTCAGGTCCAAGATACCCTCCAAAGTACTAAGCTCCTCCACTGGCAAGATACTGAGGGCAATAGTGGCACTACCCGTCCCTATGTAGTCGCGGGACTCCCCGTTAATCTCTGGGGCAGGGATATTCTGGCCCAGATGCGGCTCCTCATGGTGAGCCCCAGTGATACTGTCACCTCTATGATGCTGAAATCTGGGTACCTCCCAGGCAAAGGCCTTGGCAAGAACGAACAAGGCATCTTACACCCAATATCCCCCCCAGCCCAAAACGATAAAGGAGGACTTGGGTCAAAAAATTTTTTATAAAGGTCACTGATCCCCCTGCAATCCAGGCAGATAAGATCACCTGGAAGTCCGATTCTCCTGTCTGGATTGACCAGTGGCCTCTAACATCTGAGAAGGTTCAAGCTGCCCTAATGCTAGTGCAGGAGCAACTCTCTCTTGGACACCTTGAACCTTCCACTTCCCCATGGAATACACCTATTTTTGTTATTAAAAAGAAATCGGGGAAATGGAGACTTCTACAGGACCTACGTGAGGTCAATAAGACCATGCTACCCATGGGGGCTTTACAGTCAGGCCTTCCATCCCCGACTGCCATCCCAAAAGGGTTCAGCAAAATTGTCATCGATATTAAAGATTGCTTTTTCTCAATCCCTCTTGATCCCTCCGATAGCCCTCGCTTTGCATTTTCCATTCCCATAGTCAATCATATAGGGCCTAACCCCCGATTTCATTGGTCCGTTTTGCCCCAGGGTATGGCTAATTCTCCTGCATTATGTCAGAAATTCGTTGCTCAATCTATTGACCCTGTCAGGACTCAGTATCCTTCGGCCTATATCATCCATTATATGGATGATCTCCTCATTGCTGCCCCCTCCCCCTCATTGACACAGACTATAGCCCAGGCTATTGTCAGAGCGCTCCAAGCTCGCGGCTTTAGCATTGCCCCAGATAAAATTCAAACTCAATACCCCTTCACCTTCCTAGGATTTCGGCTTGAACCCGACCGGCTCTTCTCCAATAAGGTTGAGCTTAAACGCTCTTCCCTCAAGACTCTTAATGATTTCCAGAAGCTTTTAGGGGACATTAATTGGCTACGCCCCTATCTGCAACTTTCCAAAGCAGACCTCCGTCCGCTGGAGGACATTCTTAGAGGGGATGCTGACCCTTCCTCCCCTCGTTCTTTGACCCCGGCAGGTGAAGCTTCCCTCAAAAAGGTAGAACAAGCTATAGCTACACAGAATATTGGATACTTCTCCCCAAAATTATCCCTGTACCTCCTCATCTTCCCTACTGAATTCTCTCCCACTGGACTCCTATGGCAAGATCCTTCTCCCCTCATTTGGATACATCTCCCCATGTACAATCGAAAGATTCTTACCCCGTACCCCGATTTGGTTGCCCGTATAGCTATGATAGGCATTCGCCTTTCTACACGCCATTTTGGCCGTCCCCCTGACCACGTGGTATCCCCTTATAGCAGAGAACAGCTCGACTGCCTCAAATCTCAGAATGATAACTGGGCTGTACTCATGTCCACGTTTCAGGGCACCTTAGATAATCACATGCCCAGTAATAAATTGTTACAGTTTCTTAATCTTACCCCCTTCATACTCACACGTCAAACCCGATCCTCCCCCATCTCAGGAGCACCCACAATTTTTGTGGACGGCTCCAAAACTGGCCTTGCTGCCATAGTCATGAACAATCACCCTCGCTCCATCCAAACTCCTTATGAGTCCGCACAGCTGGTGGAACTTTATGCTGCCTTAACAGTTTTTCACTCCCTGCCCGATACTCCATTTAATCTCTATTCGGATAGCAGGTATGTTGTCCAATCCCTGCTCCGACTAGAAATCGTTCCTGCAATCCAACCAACAACTGCTACTTTTCTTCTTTTTTCCCAACTCCAGCAAGCCATTCGATCACGGTCCTGCCCCTTTTTCGTGGGCCACATACGTGCCCACTCCGGCCTCCCGGGCCCCTTATCCTTCGGGAACGACCTTGCGGACCAGCACACTCGCTTAACTGCCTTAGCAACCACACCCACCCCCTCTACCGCCCTCTCCTCGGATCCCGTCTCCCTCGCTACAGAGGCACATAGGCTTCACCACCTTAACTCTCAATCACTCCGCCTGGCCTACAAAATTACCAGAGAACAGGCCAGGTCAATTGTGAAAAATTGTAAGAATTGTGTTACTCTCTTGCCTGAACCCCATTTGGGAATTAACCCCCGTGGTCTTCTCCCCGGCCACTTATGGCAGATGGACGTCACCCACGTCCCTTCTTTTGCTAAACTTAAGTATGTTCATGTTTCCATTGATACATTTAGTGGCTTTCTTTTCGCATCTGCACAATCGGGGGAAGCCACTAAACACGTCATCAAGCATATATTTTTTGCCATGTCGATGATGGGGAAACCTCTCTCCATTAAAACAGACAATGGCCCTGGCTATACCAGCCAAGCCTTTAAACAATTTTGTTCCCAGCTAGGCATAAAACATGTTACAGGCACGCCTTACAACCCACAAGGGCAAGGCATTGTTGAACGAGCAAACCAAACTCTTAAAAATACTCTTTTTAAACTCAAAGCCCAAGAAACTCTTTATCCTTTAAGTGGCAATCAGACTTTGCTTCTTGCTCACGCCCTCTTTGTTCTTAATTTCCTCACGCTGGATGCCGAAGGGCGTTCCGCTGCTGATCGCCACTGGAATCCGCATACTTCATCTAATCTGGCCACAGTCCTTTGGCGTGACCCCGTCAAGGGCTTCTGGTGTGGCCCCGACCCTGTCATTATCTGGGGAAAGGGCTCCGCCTGTATTTTTGATAAAGCGGCTAACAATGCCCGTTGGATTCCATCTAGACTGATTAAACCTTTCGCCCCAGATACTAACCCTTCTAAGCCAGGGTCTGATCCCTGAGAAGTTCTCTTCTTCTTCCTTTTACAGAACCACAACCCTGATAACATCACAGATGGGACCTCAGATCCTGAACTCGTTTTCTCTGGCGGTTTACATCATCTACTCCACCTTCCTTCCGGTCACCACTTCCAGTCCTCATCTCCTGGTCCAACAACGATGGGAGATCATCAATCCAGTTAATCAAGCCATCATTACCTCCGTTTCTTCCCAATGGCCCCAATGGACATGGTTTCCTTCCATTCCGGTTGATCTTTGTGCCCTAGGCGCACCCCAGATGTCCTCAACCCACTACTGCGCCCCTACCCTCCCTGGCGTGCCTAGCATCCCTGATTACTGGACCCAATACACTCAGTTTCCTCTATATGGCTGCCCTGGCTTTGATCAGCCACCACACTGTGGGGACCAGACAGACGGATTTTGTGCAGCCTGGGGATGTGAAACAATTGGCACTGGATATTGGATCCAGGCGAACCAGGACTTGATAGCAATTACCCGCAATCTATCCAGTCCAGCTGTGTGCACCCCTAGTCCTCCTAATTGTAATCCCCTCATTATCACATTTACCAACGCGGGGAAACGAAGTGTTAAATGGACAGATGGCTTGACTTGGGGTTTACGACTCTATAAGAAGGGCGGTTTTGATGATGTTCTCCTTTTCACCCTCCGCCTCCGTGTGCAGCCCCTCATTGTTTCTGTTGGTCCTAACATCATCCTCTCGGATCAACGACGCCCTTTTTCCCCTAACCCCCAGCCATTACCGGCTCCCACGCCTCTTCCCATCCCATCGGTTCCCCTTTTTTCCCCTTCATCTCCGAATCCCTCCTCCCAGTTACAGCCCCAGTCACAGCAAGGGTCCCTAAATATTCCCGGTACAGCAGACAGATTTTTATCTCTAGTATCAGGTGCCTACACTGCCCTGAATGCTTCCAGGCCAGATTTGACGATTAAGTGCTGGCTCTGTCTGAGTCCACAACCCCCTTACTATGAAGGTATTGCCTATATGGCAGAGCCCAATGAAACAGCTCTAGCTTCCCCGCGCTGCGCCGCCTTTCCTCGCCGTCTCACCCTTGCTGAAGTCTCTGGCCGTGGCCTTTGTTTAGGCACTATTCCCCGATCTCATGCCCACTTATGTAACTCCACCCTTGACCTCCCCCCTTCCCCTTCCTTTTTGGAAGCCCCGAATAATGGCTTTTGGGCTTGCAATACTGGCCTCACCCCTTGTATATCTCTTCTAGTTTTCAATACCTCCTTTGAATTCTGTGTTCTTGTCCAGCTATGGCCACGTATCTCTTTCCACAGGGACGACAGTGTGGCCTCCCTCCTCTCCCCCTCTCCTAGAACACGTAGGGAACCCTTTACTACTTTAGCTATCCTGTTAGGACTCGGCGGTCTTGCTGCAAGCATTGGCACTGGCACTACTGCCCTTCTCCAGACCCAACACTTGGCCGCTCTTCAGATGGCCATGACAACCGATTTAGAAGCCCTCGAAAAGTCTGTCACGGCCCTGGAACAATCACTCACTTCTCTGTCAGAGGTAGTCTTACAGAATAGGCGCGGTCTTGATCTCCTTTTTTTAAAAGAGGGGGGATTATGCGCAGCCCTCAAAGAGGAATGTTGTTTTTACGCTGACCATACTGGTGTAGTAAGGGAATCTATGGCAAAGTTGCGTGAACGGCTAGCCCAGAGGAAAAGGGAAGCCGAGGCACAGGAAGGATGGTTTAATACCCTTCTCAGAGGTTCTCCTTGGCTCTCCACTTTAATTCCCACTATTATTACACCTCTCTTTATATTTTTATTGATCTTAACCTTTGGCCCTTGGGCCTTCCAACGTCTAATGAAATTCATCAAAACTAATGTTAACTCAGCCCTTGATAAGTTCCCTATGGTTCAATACCATCATATTGAGATGATGGACACAGAACAACCTTGTGACACTCGTTTGCAGTTTTCCAGCAGGGCGGTAACCCAATGACGGGAGTAGCACAGGACCTCAACCCTTGATGGTTGAGTAACTCCCCCTGTGTAGCCTAAGACAGGGGCCGTCGCTGCCAATCTCACTTATGGATTGACCAGGGAACACAAGGTGTCTTAGGAAAAACTTCTGGTGTTAAGACAGACTTGGATTGAACAACGACCAAAGGTTAATAAACTTATCCCTTATGCCTTTCTATTTAAAAAAGAAAGGGGGATTTGTTAGGGACCAAGACTTTAAGAAAAGATAGTCACTCTTCTAAGAAT
>NW_025394790.1:0-2398 GCF_016433145.1 Gracilinanus agilis | reverse complement strand
TGTAAAAAGGAAATTAAAAAAACCATCTAAAAATGTATATATTTCTATGGACAAGGGAAATGTATCAAAACTACATTTCCCTTGATCCAACATGGTCCAACTGGTTTCCGTTTCCGGCGTCTTGACGCAGGGGAGCGCTTAAATCTCGTGGGTTAGGAGGGAGTGGTCTCTCTCTTTGGCGAGTAGCACTTGGCTAGGAGACAGTATGGAGGCGGCAGTTTTGAATGCTTACAAGCGCGTGGTCTAATGATTTTATCTATCAACATGGCTTTAATTAAAATACTAATTTATATATTTATACAAGCCTTTATCATTTTTCATATTTATAATTATGGCAACCAGAAGTTTGGAAATAGAATTTTCAATTTTCTAGATAGCCTAAGAGGAAAAAGCCATGCGGCTCTGGGACCCAGAGTCTCAGAAGCGAATCTTCCAGATAGCCTAACTATAGCCATGCCTGCTTTTTGGCCATCTGGCTCAGCTCTTTTGAGCACTTTTTTAAAAAAGGAAAGTGACTTTCCTTGCCATGCTTTTGCTAAAAGCAAGAGCACGTTTTTGCCTCCAGTGGGACTCAGCCTGCCAGTCCAGCCCAAGCCACCTTGGGAGGGAGGTCAGGCCAGCCGATTTGGGCTTTTGGCTTTAAACTAAAATGCCGGAGCCCAGCCAATGTGCTGCTGCTGCTGCTGCTGATGCTGCTGATCCTGCTGATCCTGACCACTTCCACTTCAACCCCGAGCTCCAGAACCTGAGATTTCCGGGAAGGAACCCAGACCTGCCGCCTTTGCTGAGATCGAGACCTCCAGAGACTGCTTCAGCTCTGACGCAAACCATTTGGGTATATTCCCCTTTCTCCCTATTTCTAGCCTTCCACGTGTTTCTCTAAAGACCTAATTAGGCAACACCCACACAGACTCTACACGTGGGTATTTTCCTGAGCTTTTCTCTAACCCCAAGCCCACGTGGACCTAGCATCTGAACCTCTCAGGCGCTTGGCCTATTCAAACTTTTGTGATTATTAAAAAAAAAACTGAACTCTGGGGAAGAAATTCACCCCATACCGGCTCAGAACTTTGAACTTGAAAGAAAAAAAAACAACCCCTTAAACTCAGCAGAACTCAATCAAAAGAACCTTAAATTGAAATCAGGGGTGAACTTTTAAAACCTCGGAACTGAATGAGCTTTAATTCTGTTTTAAAAAGGCTGTATCTTACTGTATATTGTTAATTAGTTTTGTAAATTAATCTTGCTTATATCGTTGATCTTCCTGTTGCACTGAATCATTTTACGCTAATGAAGTTTCTGCTTATGATGTTATTATATTTCCTAATTTACTTAAACGCTTACTGTATCAAAAACAATGCGGTTATATGTACCACCTATGAACATCTTATAGAGCACATGTCTTTAAAATTTATTCTGTCTTGGTAATTGCAAAGAACCTTGAGAGTTTCCATGCTTTAAATATTACCTTGTAATTTTACAAGAGATCTTTTTTAACTTTTACTTTAAATCCTTAAGAATTGTTGTCTTAAAGGATAAAGCTTTTATATATTTTATTATAAGAGATATTATTGCCTTAAATGGGTAGAAGCATTCCTATCCAGGATTTTTTTTTAAAACAGGAAGCCAAGGAGCTCCTGTATATTCTTATCTGAGGATGATTATACCAGAAGGTTTCTTTTTTAAATATCACATTTTGCTATGGAAGCAATAACAGCATTTGCCAAGGGTTAAAAGTTGTAACAAGTATATGATTTTAAACATCATTAATTTATTGTTTTAAAATGTGCTATTGGAAATAATGGTACTCTATTTGAATGTGCATTGTGAATCTGCTATTTTGTAAAACCCACTTTCTCTCACAGAAAGTCTCATTTTTGGGTAACATAACCCTTCTAGTTCTAAGCTATATATATATTTTTGATTTTTAAAACATTTTTTTAATGAGAGCAATTGATTTTCCCTTTTTATCATCTTGTACTGGAAGTACATATATAATCATTATTTATCTTTTTTTCTGATTCTACAGCAAATACCTGAGCCTATAGGACTGTGATTTAAATGCCTCTCTGATTCCAGAAGGGAATATGAAAGCCGTTAATAGTGCTAAAGAAAGCACATGGTCAGAGACTTGACTGACTAAGATCTGCAAAATAGCAGTTCTATGCCAATACATTAGGGCTTGAAATTGGGTTTGAGTCCTGGAGTCCCAGTCTTTTCTAAAACTTTAGAGGACGTGGGTCCCCTCGACTTAGATTCCCAGAAAGCACCTAAGATTGGTTAATTACTTGGCTCACTTCCCTAAAAAGCTGATGATAAGTCAGATCAGAGAGAGACATTTTCCTTATGTCCTGGCCCTGAATGGGTAATTGCACACTGCGGAATTCACTTTAATTAG
>NW_025394789.1:0-2403 GCF_016433145.1 Gracilinanus agilis | reverse complement strand
GTTGGAAAATCTTGAACCCATGGAACTGCATTGCCCAAAATTCCTTTCTGTACATTTACATTACCCACAATTCCTTTTGCCTTTCGTATATGTGCATCGAGGTTACGCGGTCTGTATATAGTTTGGGTTTTCTCTGCCACGCCCTCTCTCTTCCACGTGAATTGGGTGGTGAACGTTCCCTGTGTTCTCTAGCTCTCTAGTTAAATATTAACAAATCTTTATAAATATTATACTTTGGAGATACTGAACATTAATTTTAAAATCCACATTTTGGCAACGTATGAAGGGACCCGAGAACCTAACCTACAGGTAAGTAGGACACACCCCCACTCCCCAGTCTCTCAGGCTTCCACTCCATCTACTGCCTTTTGATCCCTTGCCCCTCTCATCCTTCCCATTCTCCCTTCTTCTCTCTCTCCATCCTTTCCTCCACTTCCTTCTTCCCTCCAGACCCCCTGCTAAGATTTCCCAGCTCCCCTCCAATGGGGCTCTTTCCCACCAAATCCCCGAGCTTCCTACTTCTGCTACTTTTCTGCTGATTTCCACCCTCTCCTTCTGCCTCAAGCCTTTGGGAGTACTCCCAGCAGCTGCACTGGACTAGGGGCTTCCCTGTGCCTCAAGGTGCTGCCTTCAGCTGCTGCTAGCCAGTGCAGTTGGCCCGCCACAAAATACCCCTTATCCTACCCCTAATAAAAAAAGATATTGAAAAAAAAAACCCAACAAATAAGTAGATACATTGACAATTATTATCTTTTCTATTTCCTTTAATCTACCCTTTTTGATTACAATGTTCAGCAGTATGAATGTTACTCTACAAGAAAGCCTCCTGGTTTTTGCCCAATTAGGAACCTATAAGGTTTTGGATTGCCTCCCTCTCCTTATGTTCCTAGGAAATTTTCTTTTCCTGATCCTACAAGCTAAGACAAAAAGTTACCAAACAAAAAACATCAAATCTGAATTGCAGGCCAACATGGAAATTCAATTGCATAATTTCAAATACTTCTTACATGGCCCAATATCAAATGAAGATCCCATCTAACACATGTTTGACTTTTGCAAGCCTATTTCTAAACCACTAAGAGAGGAAAATACTATTTCTCCCAAAATAGAGATGGAAGGCCCCTCTACTATATCTCAGGTGCAGAACCTCCTCTCTCATACTCTGAACCACCTCTCTCGTGCTCTGCAACTCCTGGCTAAGCTACCTCCCCCGTTTCTCCTACACCACAACCAATCACAGCCCCAAAGAAATCTTGTCCTACTATACCTATTCCTAACCATGCTGCCTCGGTATCCCCACAGTCAACTTCTAATAAACCACAACCATTGAACAAGATTCCTATGAAGGTCTTTTCCCCTTAAGGGAAGTTCCCGCAATAGGACACAATGGAGATGTGGTAAACCTAAGATAATATACACCTTTCACACCTCAAGATGTAAAAAGAATTGATATCCAATGCTCCCACTTTTGAAGAAGAACCCTATCTGGTAACGAAAAAGATGACAATGCACGGGCCAAATTTGAAAGCCTTAAACAATCCGATGATGAAACATCCTCCCAATTCATGGATAGGCTCATTGAGCTTGGGGACAGATATCTTGATCTTTCTAAAGAAAGAGATATTAGGCAAATAAGGCAACACTGTCTACAACATTTGCAAAGTGCTCCGGGATTATTTTAAAACACATTGCTCAAAGTGGCCTCATATGGATCTGGATGAGTTGAGAAAAACTGCTGCTTATGTCTCTAAAGGCCATAAAGAAAAACAGGAAGAAGCTAATAATTTAGTGGAGATGTTTCAAATGAACCTAGACGCTTTAAGTGATAAAACTGATAAACAACAAAGAGGGCATAATACTCAACCAATGGCACTTGCCCCTCTCCAAGAATCTAACTATCAGTCCCTCATATGCCACTTCTGTGCAAAAAGGGGTCACATAATGATAAACTGTAGGAATTGTAAACAAGCTATTAGAAATAATAACTTCCATTACATTAATAACTTTGACCCTAATTTAGAACAGAAGACTACCTCCCAGAATCCAGAAAGCACCATGAAGATGCCTAAAGAGACCATAATTTGCACCAGAAGATCCAGAGTGAACTTCGAGATGTGGCAAATTTGAACTTGGGGGGTGGGGTGGTTGAATGCATTTATTTTGAATGGACACTCTTGAGGCCAAAAAGGGGACTGTCCCCTAATTGGCTTTTTGTCAGTGCACTTAACATTGGTTTTGTTCTTTCTCCCTTTTATTTCCCTTTCATCCCCAAATTATTGTAAGCTTTAATTTGATTATGTTTCCATGATCCACTGGGGAGACTGGTCTTCCAAAGGATCAAAGAGGGGAATGTATGGTTGGAAAATCTTGAACCCATGGAACTGCATTGCCCAAAATTCCTTT
>NW_025394788.1:0-1025 GCF_016433145.1 Gracilinanus agilis | reverse complement strand
TCCTTTATATTAAACAAAGGAAGATACCAAGCCCCTGTTTTAGGGGCATTATAACGGTATCCGAATCTCTGATGGAAGCGTCCTTAGAGATCCACAGTCTAGTCCCGCCTCCATCTAAATGCAAATCTCCAGTTAGGCATCCTCCACCTCCTCCCTGAAGACCCCGGAGGGATGGGCAGTCCTCCGCCTTCCCAGACAATGAATTCCCTTGCTTCAGGGTGTCCCTCCGCGGGGTATCTCTTGCCTTGGCAAAATCGTCTCCCCTTTCTTAAGTTCTCTAACTATAATCCTTCGGAGAGTTAACATTTACAGATCACTTGCTGTGAGCTTTAGGTATAATTTCACATTAGATCTTGGCAACAATCCTGGGAGGTAGGGACTATTTTTATTCCGTTTTTTTTAAACAAGTGGAGCTCTAGCTGCTTGGAGACAGCTAACCTGTCCTCCCATAGAACCTGAGATTCAGAGCTTTTGTATGACTTCCCCCCCTGGTTATATTGCTTGTGAGAGGCCTTATTTGAATCCAAACCTTCTTGAGGCTAGATAGATAGATAGATGGCTTTCCTCTCTGCCGCAGGGTCCTACCTCGTGCCTGCTATCAAGGGAGGTTCATAGAACATGCGCCCAGATGAAATGCAGGCTGTACCAAAAGTCTCAGTACAATTTCAAGCTTTGTGGTTCAGTTGTTCAGTTGTTTCAGGCGTGACCTGCTCCCAGTGATTCCATTTGGGGTTTTCTTGGCAAAGATACCGGAATGGTTTGCCATTTCCTTCTCCAGCTCATTTTGATAGGTGAGGAAACTAAGCATACAAGGTTAAGTGACTTGACCAGAGTCACACAACAAAGTTGCTGAAACCATTTCCTCCAGCTGGTTTTACAGATGAGGAAACTGAGGCAAAGGGTATATTATATGATTTGCCCAGGGTCACACAGTAAAGATCCTGGAATGGTTTGCCATTTCTCTAGCTGATTTTATAAATGAGGAAACTGAGGTACATAGGATTAAGTGACTTGCTCAGGGTCAC
>NW_025394787.1:0-2998 GCF_016433145.1 Gracilinanus agilis | reverse complement strand
TTAAATTACTAATTTATATATTTATAGCAGCCTTTATCATTTTTCATATTTATAATTATGGCAACCAGAAGTTTGGAAATAGAATTTTCAATTTTCTAGATAGTCTAAGAGGAAAAAGCCATGCGGCTCTGGGACCCAGAGTCTCAGAAGCGAATCTTCCAGATAGCCTAACGATAGCCATGCCTGCTTTTTGGCCTGGCTCAGCTCTTTTGAGCACTTTTTTAAAAAAGGAAAGTGACTTTCCTTGCCATGCTTTTGCTAAATGCAAGAGCACGTTTTTGCCTCCAGTGGGACTCAGCCGGCCAGTCCAGCCCAAGCCACCTTGGGCGGGAGGTCAGGCCAGCTGATTTGGGCTTTTAGCTTTAAACTAAAATGCCGGAGCCCAGACAGTGTGTCTCTGCCGCTACTCTGCTGCTGATCTCCATTCCTACTGGCTATCTCCTGACTTGATCTCCATTCCTGCCGCGCCAAAAGCCTACAAGCCTGCCAGCGTTCCAGTCCCTGTGATCCCCGATCCTGGCTGCTGATCCTGCTAATTCCACTCCAGAACCCCGAGCCCCAACAGCGAGATCGAGACCTCCAGAGACTGCTTCAGCTCTGATGCAAACCATTTGGGTATATTCCCCTTTCTCTCTACTTTCTTATAGGAGGCATTCTAGCCTTCCACGTGTTTTCTCTAAAGACCTAATTAGGCAACACCCACACAGACTCTACACGTGGGTATTTTCCTGAGCTTTTCTCCACTAACCCCGAGCCCACGTGGACAATAGGGTCTGGACCTAACAACTCGCGTTTACCCTTAATGGGGCCGAATGGCCTATTGAGACTTGCTTGTGATTAAAAAACTGAACTCAGGGGAGAAATATTCACCCCAATAACTGCTCAGAACTTTGAACTTTTAGAAGGAAAAAAAAAAAACCTTAAACTCAGCAGAACTCAATCAAAAGAACCTTAAATTGAAACCAGTGGTGAACTTTTAAAACCTCGGAACTGAATGAGCTTTATTTCTGTTTTAAAAAGACTGTATCTTACTGTATTTTGCTAATTAGTTTTGTAAATTAATCTTGCTTATTTCGTTGATTTTCCTGTTGCACTGAATCATTTTACGCTAATGAAGTTTCTGCTTATGATGTTATTATATTTCCTAATTTACTTAAAGCTTACTGTATCAAAAACAATGCGGTTATATGTACCACCTATGAACATCTTATAGAGCACATGTCTTTTAAAATTTATTCTGTCTTGGTAATTGCAAAGAACCTTGAAAGTTTCCATGCTTTAAATATTACCTTGTAATTTTACAAGAGATATTTTTTAACTTTTACTTTAAATCCTTAAGAATTGTTGTCTTAAAGGATAAAGCTTTTATATATTTTATTATAAGAGATATTATTGCCTGGAATGGGTAGACGCATTCCTACCCAGGATTTTTTTAAATACAGAGAGTCTAGGAGCTCCTGTATATTCTTATCTGAGGATGATTATACCAGAAGGTTTTTTTTTAAATATCACATTTTGCTATGGAAGCAATAACAGCATTTGCCAAGGATTAAAAGTTGTAACAAGTATATGATTTTAAACATCACTGTTTATTGTTTTAAAATGTGCTATTGGAAATAATGGTACTCTATTTGAATGTGCATTGTGAATCTGCTATTTTGTAAAACCCACTTTCTCTCACAGAAAGTCTCATTTTTGGGTAACATAACCCTTCTAATTCTAAGCTATATATATATATTTTTGACTTTTTAAAACATTTTTCTAATGAGCAATTGATTTTCCTTTTTTATCATCTTGTACTGGAAGTACATATGTAATCATTATTTATCCTTTTTCTGATTCTACAGCAAATACCTGAGCCTATAGGACTGATTTAAATGCCTCTCTGATTCCAGAAGTGAATATGAAAGCCGTTAATAGTGCTAAAGTAAGCACATGGTCAGAGACTTGACTGACTAAGATCTGCAAAATAGCAGTTCTATGCCAATACTTTAGAGCTTGGAAATTGGGGTTGAGTCCTGGAGTCCCAGTCTTTTCTAAAACTTTAGAGGACGTGGGTCCCCTCGACTTAGATTCCTAGAAAGCACCTAAGATTGGTTATTTATTTGGCTCACTTCCCTAAAAAGCTGATGATAAGTCAGATCAGAGAGAGACATTTTCCTTAAGTCCTGGCCCTGGATGGGTAATTGCACACTGTTGAATTCACTTTAATTAGACCTTCATTCAAAGGTCTAAGTTTATTTTCCCCAGATTTTTGCACATTTCATTCACAAGTTAATTTTTCTTTTTTCTTGAATTCTATTCTTTGTATTTTGCCATCCTTAGCTGACCTGAGGTACTTTCTTTTTTAGAAAAAAGGTGTGTTTAAGAATTACCTCACGGGGATATCTGTTCAGTTTTTTAAAATTCGATAATGTAAAAATATATGTATATTTATTTAACTCTTTTAGGAGTAATTTCACGGGGAATTATATAAAATCTTAGAAGAAAATGTATGTTTTGTAATCTATAATGTAAAGTTTAAATTCTTTTGAGAATAATTTCAGGATAAGGATCTTGCCATCTCCCCAAAATCCAGACAACGAACTTGTTTTGGTGAAGACACCATGAAGATGTCTGAAAAGCCTTCACTGTACCATGAAGACCAAACTTTGAACTTTGGGGTGCAGTTGATTGAACTATGGGGAGTTGAAATTGAGTTGTATGTATTGTTTTAAATTGTACACTGTTGTGCCAGTGGGGGACAGCCCCCCAAATTGGTTTTTTGTCAATGCGTCTAATTTTAACCATTTGTTCATCTATTTCTTTTATCCCCAAAATTCCTGAAAAATTTAGAAGTTGTCTATTTTTACAGGTCCAGCGAAGAAAAAAGGACTAACCTTTTTTTTTGCCGGACCTCACGGGGAATTGTAAAAAGTGGATTTGGGAAATGTATAAAACTACATTTCCCGTGATCCAACATGGTCCAACTGGTTTCCGTTTCCGACGTCTTGACGCA
>NW_025394786.1:0-1010 GCF_016433145.1 Gracilinanus agilis | reverse complement strand
AAGGAAGGAAGGAAGGAAGGAAGGAAGGAAGGAAGGAAGGAAGGAAGTGTGAAAGGGAATTTTTATTCCCTTTTTCTATTTTAAGTTAATCAATCAGGAACTTAAAGTACCCCTCCTTAACACTTAGTAAGTCACTCACAGAAAAAGTTCACATCCCCAAAGACCACCAGCACTGGGCAGTGGCTGACAAAATTGGAGGCTGTGATTGGTTCCTGTGGAGAGAAACAGGACATGAGTTGGAGAAACTGCTTATAAAAAAGTCAGGGCAAGGACTCCTAGGGAGGTATTTTTAGAAGGAATTCGACTGAAGAGGAGCATTTTTCTGTGATTCATTCTGTGAGACACAGATTAGGCATTGTGACTTGAGCTGAAGGAAGAGACTTATTCCGGTGAGACCCTTGTTGAAGAGGCTACCAGACTTCCTTGTGGAGATTGGAACTTCGTTGGGGAGAGAGCTGAATTTCTTTGGATAGGAGCTCTAGGATGGTAGGCTAGGAAATATTTCCTACTTCCCTCATACATTCCCTGCCTTTTACTATATTTATATTAAATTAAATTATTAAGAGCTACTAACAGCTGAGTGGCTCAGTGGATTGAGAGCCAGGCCTAGAGACTGGAGGTTCTAGGTTCAAGTCCGGCCTCGGACACTTCCAGCTGTGTGACCTTGGGCAAGTCACTTGACCCCTACTGCCCACCCTTACCACTCCTGGGCCAAGGACGGTCCCTAGCCCGGATGAAAAAGGAGGAGGGTTGGGCGTGGGACTAGCTAGCAACCCCACCCTGTAAAAACTACATCTGCTAAAGAAACTGCAACCTAAAGTAGGGGCAGCTGGGCTAGCTCAGTGGATTGAGAGCCAGCCTAGAGACGAAAAGGTCCTAGGTTCAAGTCCAGGCTCAGACACTTCCCAGCTGGGTGACCCTGAGTGATTATGTGTCCCATTGCCTACTGGTTGTGGCCCTATGCTCCTTGAATGGAGTCACAGGATAAAAAAAAAAAAAAAAAAAAAAAA
>NW_025394785.1:0-1266 GCF_016433145.1 Gracilinanus agilis | reverse complement strand
AGGGCAGACTGGCCTCATGCTGGTACCTGATGGGCTTGGCTCCTGAGTGTCCTCACAGTAGCCTGCCAGGATGGTCCCTGGGTAGGGCAGGATGGTCACAGCGAATCTGAGCAGGAGCTAACACGGTGGAACAAAGAGGGAACACGTCTGGCTTCTGGGCCTGTCTTGTGTGGGACTCCATTCTCTCTCCTCTAAAGAAGAAGCCTGGGGGTGTGTGGGGGGACATTTGGGGCTGAGGCTGCAGGATGAGAGGCTTGAATCAAGCCTTGAGAGGCACGAGGGAAGCCGGATCCCAAAGCCTTAGTGAGGGCATGGCTCTGGCGGGGGCTTGAGAGCCGGAGGAAGGGAAGGGTCTTCCCATGAAGAAGCGTCTCTGCAATGGGTGGACGGATGGGAGCAGGGCCCTTCCTGCTGGCCTCCCTTCAGCTACTTTCCTGTTTCTGCCAGGCAGCCAAGGGCTTACACTGTAGGGTCTGTAGATCTCGAGAGCTCTCTTGGCACTGGCCAGGCTGGGCGGGGAGGGGCGCGGTGATGGATGTGGCATGAGCTTGGGGCCACCCCGGCGAGCAGACGAGCTTTCCCTGCCCCATTTCTGAGCAGATGATGCTAGGGAGACTGACAGGGACGGAGAAGGCGGAATGTTTCCTTCCACGGGACGGGTTGTCCGTCACTTGTTCCTTGGGGCGCAGGGGCTCTGCTGAGCTGGGCTGGAGGTGCTGCCCGTCGATGGTCAGTGGGGCCAAGGGTGGAGGAGAGACGCATCTCCTGGGGCCGCATGGTGAGGGTGCCAGCCCGTGCCCGGGGGTGGGGGGACAGGGAGGGCAGCAGCCTTCGTGGTAGGGGGCCGCCAAGCCCAGGGCTTCTAGCTGAGCCTCTTCCAAGGTCTTCAGAGGGAGCTAAGCACCAGCCTGGCTGTTTGACTGGGGATGAGGAAGGGACTCCCTGGGGAGGGGGTGCAACCCCTAAGGCTCAAGAGAGCCTTTGGCTGCTAAGAATGAAGCCGCAGGAAACCTCAGGCGTCATCTAGTCCAAGCCCCTCGTTTTGCAGATGAAGAAACTAAGGCCCAGAGAGGAAAATGGGTAGCCCCGAGATCAGCCTGGGAATGGGGGGCAGGGCCCATATTTTGGCCAAGGCCTTGCCAACTCTCAATTTTCCAGGGCATCCCCTTATCCTGGCCTCCTGTTGGTGGGGAATGGTGGAGGCTTTGGGCAGCCAGACAAGAGCCAGGTGCCTGGCATGCCCTTTTTTCTTTGCTGCAGGCATGG
>NW_025394784.1:0-1352 GCF_016433145.1 Gracilinanus agilis | reverse complement strand
ACTGATTCCCAAACCAGGAAGACCAAAAACAGAAAAAGAAACCTACCGACCAGTCTCCTTAGTGAACATAGATGCAAAAATCTTAAATAAAATACTGGTAAAGAGACTATAGCAAGTCATCCCAAGGATGATCCTATTTATACCAGGAGTGCAATGCTGGTTTGACATTAGGAAAACAATCCACATAATTGACCATATTGATAACCAAATTAGCAGATACCACATGATTATCTCAATAGATGCAGAAAAAGTCTTATGTTAAAAACACTAGAAAATATAGGAATAGAAAGGCTTCTTCTTAAAATAGTAAACAATATATATTTAAAACCATTAGCAAGCATCATCTGCAATGGGGATGAGTTAGAAGCCTTCCCAATAAGTTCAGGTGTGAAGCTAGGATTTCCATTATGACCATTATTATATAATATTGTACTAGAAATGCTAGCAGTAACAATTAGAGAAGAAACAGAAACTGAAGATATAAAAGTAGGAGTGAAGAAACTAAACTATCACACTTTGCAAATGATTTGATGGTATACTTAGAGAACCTGATAAAATCAACTAAAAAGCTAGTGGAAATAATAATTTTAGCAAAGCTGCAGGATACAAAAAATCCACATAAATCATAAGCATTTCTATTTCTTTCCAAAAAAAATCAGCAGCAAGAGTTAAAGAAACTCCATTTAAATTCAAATGTAAATTTAATTAAAATTTAAAAATAAAATAAAAATATTTGTGAATCTATCTGCCAAGAAAAACTCAGGAATTAAATGAGCAAAAATACAAAACACTATTCACACAAAAAACTACATCTAAACAAGTGGAAAAATATTAATTGTTCATTGGTAGGATATGCTAATAGAATAAAAATGACAATCCTACCTCAACTAATTTACTAATTTAACATCATACCTGTCAAACTACCAAAAAAGTTTCTTATGTAACTAGAAAAAAATTATAACAACATTCATTTGGAAGAACAAAAGATCAAGAATATTAAGGAAAATTAATTTTAAAAATGGTAAGGATTAGTGCCTAGCAGTACCAAATCTTAAACTGGACTATAAAGCAGTGGTCATTAAAACAATATGGTACTGGCTAAGAGATAGAAGAGTGGATAACTGGAATAGAATTGGGGTAATTGACCTCAGTAAGCTAGTGTTCAGTAAAACAAAAGATCCTGGCCTTTCAGACAAGAACCCACTATTTTATAAAAACTACTGGGAAAATTGGAAAACAGTATTGGATAGACTAGATTTAGATCAGCATCTCATACCCTATATCAAGATTAATTCAGAATGGGTAAATGGAAAAAAAGGGAAATTATAAGTATATAATTAATTCTTTAATAT
>NW_025394783.1:0-1885 GCF_016433145.1 Gracilinanus agilis | reverse complement strand
CCATCCAGAATGGTTGGATCAGTTCACAACTACACCAGCAGTGCATTAATGTTGGGATTTTGGTTTTAAAGGATTACTCTTTTATAAAAAATGGATATGCAAATGGATTCAAGTGATAATATATATGTATAACCCAGTGGAATTGCTTGTCAAATATGGGAGGGGGGAGCATTAAGGGGAGGGATAAAACATGAATCATATAACCATGAAAAAATAATCTTTAAATAATTAAAAATATATATCTGTCCAGAAAAAAAATCAGGTGTCATAAAAATCAAGGACTGATAGTGATGTACTCTATCTCTCAGCCACACTGTAAGTAAACCCTTGAGAGCAGGGACCTTGAAACTTTTAGTGTCTCCAATGGGAAGGGACAAAAAGGGCCTTGCTCTCAGAAAGCATCCTTTCTGAAGGTGAAAGGCTTAGGGGAGACAAATGAGGTAGTGGAGGCTGTGGTCTTCCCGGGAACTGAAAAGAGAATTTCTTCTTAGCCGTAACTCTCCCTGCAGAAGGAACAGGCAGGGAACTGGTTAGGTGACTTCCTAAGGAGGAAGGACTGGGATTATCATGAGGATGGGGGCTGGGAAATCAGACAACTGGCTCTCACTCCAGTGAGTAGAATGGTCATTCCATGATCTCCCTACCTCCCATCCTAGTTAAAACTAAATTACAGTCTTTATGTTGAAAACATGACTCCCATAGAATATTAGCGATGAATGGGATTTGAAAACCTGTCTAATAGAATACCAGAGAGAGGGGAAGGGAGTTCCCTGGGGTGACATATTGAATCACAGATAGAATTAGGATGTAATCTAAGTCTTTTGACTCTGCCTAGGGGTAGAAAAAATTTAGTGCTGACATGAATGATACAGATAATATATCTGTCCAGGCTGAACTGCTTTTTCTCTCTTTCTTCTCTCTTTTCAGAAAGACCTCCTAAGAGACAGTGCAGAAGGAGCTTGGATAGTCCCGACACTCCAAGGTAATGGTTTGATAAAGAAGAAGCATTTTGAGCAAAGAGAATCTGGGAAGGCTTTTTATAGTGGCTACAACTAGAAAAGCAATCAGGAGAACTAACACTTACATAGCAGGTTAAGTAAAGTTTGGAAAGCATAGAGACATTGTCTTAGTTGGACCTCATTATCCTCACTTTATAGAAAACTGAAGCTTCAAGAATCTAAGTAACTTGTCTATAGTCACATAACTAGTAAGCATAAGAGGTTCTCCTAACTTCCAGTCCAGGACATGAAATTGCCTTTCTAATTGGTGGGTGGGGCATGGGGGGACAGGACGCTTTCCAGACCATCAATCTCTATAACATCCAGGTCTCATGTGGTCTATGTGCCCTTGGGTTAGTTTGACTTGTAATTAGTACTTAGCAGTTCAGGACAATCCAACAATACTCCCACGTACAGGGTGGAAGATTCTGGCCCTACTTCATGTCCCTGATAGAGCCCAGATTTTAGCTATCAGGAGTCAGGAGATGGAGGAAGGAAAGGAGAGAAAAGAGAGAACAGCTGAGGACTGCTGACATAGGAGGGGATAGCGTGATTGCCGAGTTCAGTACATACTGTAATATTTTCTCACAAAGGGTCTTTTTGATGTCATAGCTCAATGATGTCAAACCTTTTTGAGACCTTAGAGACTGAGTACCCAAACTGCAACCTTCACATCACATGTGAGCCCCACACCTGACTCCAGACAGGGGAGGGAGGAAGTGCTCCCTTTGGGCTGCTATTCAGAGAGGTAGGTGATGTGAGAAATGTTCTCAGAGGCTGTGGAGTCAGGGAGGAGAGCACCCCATTCCAGCAGGCTCTGGCACACCGTGAGTTAACATATGAAAAGCATTTTTACAAACCCTAAAGTATTTTATATATATATATAT
>NW_025394782.1:0-1187 GCF_016433145.1 Gracilinanus agilis | reverse complement strand
TGCCCTGAAAGTGCAGAGAGCTTTGACTACCTTCGGGTCCCGCGGAGCGACTGGCTTCGGAGGCAAGCAGGACCTGGAAGCTGCCGGGTTCGATCCCCTCCAGGGCGCTGTAGTTCTGGGCTGGCTGAAAGCTCCTGGAGCTGGAAGGTGTCACGACCCTCTCGGGCACCATGGCGACTCCCGGATCCGAGTCCTCGTCACTGCAGAGGCAGGCGCTGTCGGCTCCTCTGGCGTCCAGCATGTACCCTGGCTCGGGTTGCTGCAAGGAGCACCCCTGCATATAGCTCAACCCCCCTCGCTGCTTCGTGCTCTCAGGCAAACCAGGGCAAGGTAGAAGACCAGGGTTCGTGGTATGCAAGTCATAGGACCAGATTGTCCTGCCACTGTCAGTGGCGTCAGAGGGATGATCGGTGGGGGACTTGGTTACCTGCATGGGACGCCAGGGAGTGGGGAACACCTTCTCAGTGGTTTGGGCAGTCACCTCTTGCAGCACAGCGGTATAATTAGAGCCTTCAGGAGCAGCTTCAGAGGAGCTGTTGCCACAGGTTTCTCTGCCTAGAAGGCCCCCTACATGTTGTCCATTTGTTTTGGACACTGAACTGGAGGCATCCCTGGCTGAGTAGTCAGAGGAAGAGAAGCATCTCCTCTTACAAGTCCTTTGTTCCAGGTCCTCGAAATCTGAAGGGGACCAGGAGCTGGAGGGGCAGAGTTGCTCCTGAAGTCCTTCCTCTAGTTGGGTTCCAGGGTCTGCTTGCAGGACCTTTGGGCTTCCAGACTCCACAGGGTCCATACTGTTCCCATTGGAGGTGCAAGTTGAGGTTGAGGTTGGACAGCTCCATTGTATGAGGGAGGTATCTGCACTTGGGTGGTAAGACCCAGCACGTGAAGATATGCAGTGCAGAAGTTCAGGGCCCACACAATCCATGGCTAAAGGCAAGGCCAGGCTGCTGCTGGTGGTGCTACTGTCCCTGGAGTCACAGGGATGCCCCGAGGGTGGCCTGGAGTCATCCATCAAATCAGAGTCCTTGTCTTGGCCAGGGCCCTCTTGCACCAGGCCCAGATGGTTGGAAACCAACAAATGTGGTGCAGGTGAGGTGCTGCCATTGCATTCCCCAGCTGGAGGAGCCTTTGTGGAGCTTCGTCCAGGACAGAAGCTTCTGCGAAAAGCAGTGGCAAAGGGATTGTTG
>NW_025394781.1:0-7004 GCF_016433145.1 Gracilinanus agilis | reverse complement strand
CCTTTGTTTCTCTCCCTTTCCTAAAGGGTAAAGAGGAAAATCCTCTTCAGTTCCATTTCCCAGTCTTGCTGAAAGGCCTGTATCCTTGTTGGCTGCTTAGCAGAGTGCATGGCATGTGGTAAACACTTTCTCAATCTTATTTATCTACTTTTCTTCTTTTCTGATTGTGGTTATTTCTTTAAAAGACTGGCATTGCTCCCCATTTAATTCCTCTGTCCTGGCTTTGGATGGGATGAATCAAAAATGCTCTGAGGAGTCATTTTCTCAAACTGCTCATGTCCCATTGGTGCCCACCATTCACCCAATTCACACTGTGGTTGCCAGAAGCTTCATTTAGTATGGCCAAATGCCCCAGCCAGTTTCCACCCTTGCAACAGGCAGGCAGGCAGGCAGACGGGGAGAGAGGCAGGGCAACCATTGGTTGTCATCCAATAGGTTGAGCATAAGTGAGAGACCTCCAGCAGGGTGGTCACATCTACCCCAAGGTAGGGTCACATCTACCCCAAGGCTGTGTAGACTGGCACAAGGGATCAATTTCTCTTGAAGACCGTGAAGGCAGCTCACTTTGCATATCTTTTCACTGGGCAAATACCACTACAGGGGTAGGGGACAGCACCCTTGGCAACTGTATCCCAAAGTGTTCAAGAGAAAACTTCTGTTTTCTGCCTTTAAGTGGAAAAAGATTTTGAGCAGCTAGTTTCTTTTCTGAGGCAAGGAATGGGAAATGGGAAGGGTGCCCATTAAGTGGGCAATGGCTCAACTCGCTGCGATATCTCATTGGGATGGCATACTATTGGGCTTTAAGAAAGCCTATCAGCTTGCTCTCTGGAACAGCTGACAAGACTTCTTGGAACTGATGGACAATCAAATAAGCAGAATCAGGAGGACCCAGGAACAGCAATATCCTGCAATGCTCAACAGGGAAACATCTAGCTAGCCTCAGCAGTGCATCCATTCAAAGCAGTCATGAAGGATTGTGGATGGAAAATGCCATCAAATGCAAAAGAGAGAGAAAAAACCTGATCCATTTGAAGGAAGATTGAAGCCTAATCCTCCTACCCCCACGCCACTCCATTCAAATTTTCTGGGGTTGTCTAATTGACTTCTACCTTGGCATTTTCTTTTCCATGTGACCAATGTGGAACTCTCTTATGTGAGCACATATGCCTATGCTGTGTCCAATCATTTGCCTTCACCAGGAATGAAGAGATGATGGAGGAAAAGTGGGAAGGAGGGAGAGAATGCCAAATTCCAACATCAGCAAAAGGTCTTTATCTTTTTTTTATTTTAGTTTTTAGAAAAAAATTTTTTCCATGATTCCATGATTCATGTTTTTACTCTCTCCCCTGTAGCCCCCTTCCCCCTCTGTAGCTGATGCGCATTTCCACTGGTTTTAACATGTGTCATCAATCAAGATTTATTTCCATATTATTGATAGTTGCACTAGGGTGGTCGTTTAGAGTTTACATGCATCAACCCATGTGCTCAAGCAGTTGTTTTTCTTCTGTGTTTCCACTCCTGTAGTTCTTCCTCTGAATGTGGGTAGCATTCTTTTCCATAAATCCCTCAGAGTTGTCCTAGGTCATTGCATTGCTGCTAGTACAGAAGTCCATTAAATTCGATTTTACCACAGTCTATCCATCTCTGTGTATAAGGTTCTCCTCATTCTTCTCCTTTCACTCTGCATCAATTCCTGGAGGTCATTCCATTTCACATGGAATTCCTCCAGTTTATTATTCCTTTGAGCACAGTAGTATTCCATCACCAACAGATACCACAATTTCTTCAACCATTCCCCAATTGACGGGCATACCCTTGTTTTCCAGTTTTTTGCCACCACAAAGAGTGCAACTATAAGTATATTTGTACATGTCTTTTTTCCTTATTATCTCTTTGGAGTACAAACCCATCAATGGTATGGCTGGATGAAAGGGTAGGCAATCTTTTAGTGCTCTTTGGGCATAGTTCCAAATGCCATCCAGAACGGTTGGATCAATTCACAACTCCACCAGCAATGCATTAATGTCCCAATTTTGCCACATCCCCTCCAACATTCACCCCTGCTATGTGTGAGATGATACCTCAGAGTTGTTTTGATTTGTATTTCTCTAATTATTAGAGATTTAGAACACTTTCTCATGTGCTTATTGACACTTTTGATTTCTTTATATGAAAATTGCCTATTCATGTCCCTTGCCCATTTATGGATTGGGGAATGGCTTGATTTTTTGTACAATTGATTTAACTCCTTATATATTTGAGTAATTAGGCCTTTGTCAGAGTTTTTTTGTTATAAAGATTTTTTCCTCAGTTTATTGTTTCCCTTCTGATTTTGGTTGCATTGTTTTTGTTTGTACAAAATATTTTTAATTTAATGTAATTAAAATTATTTATTTTACATTTTTAATGTTTTCTAACTCTTGCTTGGTTTTAAAATTTTTCCTTTCCCAGAGATCTGACAAGTATACTATTCTGTGTTAGCCTAATTTTCTTATAGTTTCCTTCTTTATATTCAAGTCATTCCCCCATTCTGAATTTATCTTGGGTTTTATTTTGGACATAACATTGAGGAAGAAAAATAAGCATGTGTGTGTGAATATGTTCCTGTGTATTCAATAGAGAAAAGGTGGGTGGGAGAGGATCAAAGAAATAATAAACCAGAACAAAGTTGAACAAATTTATATCATGAACAACAAAAGACTTCTTTATTAAAACAAACATCCATTGAACATTGAACATGTAGAGAACACTTCAAATCACAAACAGATACTTTTGGTTTCATTCAATTACAAATTTTGAAACAAACACAAGCAATGCAATGAAGATGAAAAGAAAAACAATAAAATGGGCAAAAATCAGTATAGCAAGCATCTCTGACAAAGGCCTCATTCCTCAACTATATACTGAACTAATTCAAAAAGAGAAGCTTACCATTCATTCCCCAATGGATACATGGTCATAGGATCTGAAGGAGAAGTTTTTGGGAGATGAAATGAAGGTTATCCATAGTTGTATGAAAAAACAAATGCTCCAAAACCTTCTTGAGAGAATTTCTCACTAATTGCCAATTAGAACAGCACTAAGGTGCCAGCTCCGACCTATTCGGTTGGCTAATATGACCAAAAAGGAATATGGTCAATGTTGCAGGAGATGTGTGGGAAGTATTCATATACCTTGGGCGGAGCTGTGAAATGATAGAAGCCCTATGGAGAGCAATTGGGAAGCAAGTCCAAAGCTCTATCAAGCTGAGCATATCCTTCCTTGGACCCAGCAATATTTACTCTTGGGTCTATCTGTCAAAGAGATCAAAGAAAGGGGAGAGGATCTACTTGTACAAAAGAAATGAAATAAGTCCTGAGTTGATCTTGGTGTGGTGGCAAGGGATTGGAATTCTTTGGAGGAGAGCAATATCCACTCAATCGAGGAATGGGAGGTGAGGAAAGTGAAGAAGACAATTCAGATGGCAAAATATCAGTAAAGAAACTTTACAATTTGGTATTGCTTGCAGTGGAGGGGGGAAAGTACAAAGAGAAACAAATTACAAAGGGGAACAAAGGACTTTGAGATACATCTTATTAAAATGAATGGGGAAAACAGTATGAGGAAAATTAGGTTTAGATCAACATATTATATCCTATGCCAAGATAAATTCAAAATGAGTAAATGACTTATATATGAAGAGGAAAATTTTAAATAAATTAGGTGAACATAGAACAGTGTACCTCTCAGATCTATGGGTAGGATAAGAATTTAAGATCAAGCAAGAGTTAGAGAACATTACATGATGTAAAAATGAATAATTTTGATTATATTAAATTTAAAAGGGTTGTACATGCTGAGGTACCACCCCACAGCTAGCAGAATGACCAATATGGCAGCAAAGGAAAGTGATAAATATTGAAGGGAATGTGGCAAAATTGGGACATGAATGCATTGCTGGTGGAGTTGTGAAAGTTTGGATGTGTTTGCCTGTTTATTGTCCTCTGCTGTCTCCTCTGTAATCTGTTGCTTTGCTAAGTAGAAATTCTCTAGAGTCAAAGGCTTTAAAATTTTATTTTGGTAGCTATAGATTGTAGTTCTTGAGTGTTGTTGGCCATAGCTTTGTTGCTTTTTCCTTCCCTTCTCAGCCAGAAGTCTGAGTGAGGAGGGTAGGCTCTCTGTGTATTGAGCTACCAAGTGGTTTTTTTCCTGAGGCTATTTTTTGAGCCTCCTCAGTGACTGCTGTGTCCCTTCTCTGCTCTATCTCTGCATCCAAGGTCCTTGTTCTTCATCCTCCTGGGTCCCAAGTCTAGCTGCTCCCAGGGGTAAGTCTGAGGTGTTCTCAGCCAGCTCTAGAGATTGTCTGATGCTCACTGATTCTGGTGCACTGGCTCTGACTCTGGTGCCATAGTAGGGTGGGAGAGGAGTGATCAGATCATGCTTTGGTGGGAATTATTTGACCCCCTTATAGCATGGAAATGGCCAAATCCCGCCTACCTTCAAGGCTGTGTCCTACAGTGGAGCCCCTTTGCTTATCTGATTTTGTTTTTTTGTCCTTTTGAGACACTTTATATTCAGTCAGTTGTGAGGAGAGGAAGATCCTTACTTCAACACTGTGGCCCTCTTAACCCGGAAGTCCTGAATACCATCTGGTGGAATTGTGAATTCATCCAACCATTCTGGATGGCAATTTGGAACTATGACCAAAGGGCTTTAAAAGACTGTCTGCTCTTTGATCCAGCCATACCACTGCTGGGTCTATACCCCAAAGAGATCATAAGGAAAATGACTTGTACAAAAATATTTTTAGCTGCATTTTTTGTGGTAGCAAAAAAAAATTGGAAAACAAGGAGTGAGGAAGAGAGGTGGGAAAAATCATGAATCATGTAACCATGGAAAAATATTCTAAATAAATTGAAAAAGAAAAAAAAAGAAATTGCCTTGATCTAATAGACAATTAAAATATATGGTACATAACATTAAATGAAAGGAGACCATAGCTTATTTGTTCTTTACTATGCTAATAATATACTCAGGTGACAAATAAAGATTTGACATTCCTGAAAAAAAGGGGGGGGGTTGTACAAACAAAACCAATGCAACCAAAATTAGAAAGTAAGCAACAAACTAGGAGAAAAAAATTCACATCAAAAATCTCTGACAAAGTTCTAATTTCTTCAATTGATAAAGAACTAAGTCATATTTGTAAGAAATGAAGCCATTTCCCAATTGACAAGTTTTAGTCAAGAGATATCAATAGGCAGTTTTCAGATGCAGAAATCAAAACTATTTAATAATCACATGAAAAAGTATTCTAAATCCCTCCTGATTAGAGAAATGGAAATCAAAACAACTCTGAGGTAGGACCTCACACTTAGCAGATTGGCCAATATGACAGTAAAGGAAAATAATAAATGTTGGATGGGATATGGCAAATTTGGGACACTTGGGCCTTGCTGGTGGTATTGTGATTTGATTCAGCCATTGTAGAAGGCAATTTGGAATTATGCTCAAAAGGCTTTAAAAGAATGCATACCCTTTGATGCAGGAAAACCACCCTGGGTTTGTACAGCAAAGATATAATAATGAAAAATGTTTGTACAAAAATTTTCATAGCTTTGCTATCTGTGGTGGCAAAAAATTGAAAAATGAGGGGGATGTCCCTCAATTGAGAATGACTGAATAAATTATGGTATAGATGGTGATGGAATACTACTGTATACATCATATACCATATTGTGCTGTAAGGAATGATGAACTGGAGGATTTCTATATGAACTGGAAAGACCTCCAAGAACTGATGCAGAGTAAAATGAGCAGAAACAAAAGAACATTGTACACAGAGTGCATTATGGCATAATCAAATGTAATCAACTTTTCTACTAGCAGCAATGAAATGATCCAGGACAATCCTGAGGGATTTAAGAGAAAGAATGCTATTCACATTGCAGAGAGAAAGAACTGTGGGAGTAGAAACACAGAAGAATATATCATTGATATCACTTGTTTATATGGATCTAGGATATGGGGTTTTGATTTTTAAAAGATTACTCTATGAAAAAAATGGATGACATGGAAATAGGTATTGAGTGATAATGTATGTATAACCCAATGGAATTGCTTATTTGCTTCAGGAGGTGGGAGTGAAAAGGAGAGGGAAAGGATATGAATCATGGAAAAATAGTTATAAATTATAGATAAATACCAAATAATACAATTTTTTAAACGAGTGGAGAAATGAATCCAACTAAGTGCCACTTAGTCTTGAGTTCCACTATTGCCACAGGGATCCCAGGAGAGCAGAGGGAATATGTCCTCCCACAGATCATTCTGTGAAGTTTCATAAGGCATGGCAGGTGGATAAGCATCAAGGAATAAATCAAGGAGGAGAGCATCCAGATCTAAGTCAATGGAGTCCTGACTGAATCTCCTGGATGGAATGCTGGGGAGAGGAGATTCATCTTACCTTTGGGTTGGCAGTAGCCTCTTGCAGGCCTACTGTATAGCAGGAGCATTCAGAAACAGTTTCTGGGGAGCAGTTATGACAGGATTCTCCCAAAAAAAGCACTTACCATCTGGTTCCCTGGTTTTCCACACTGAACAGGAGGCATCCCTGGCTGAGTCTGAGGAAGACAATCATCTTTCTTGAACATTACTTGAACAAAAGATTAGTAATAGTAAGTCCTTTGCTCCAGGTCCATGAAATCTGAAGGGGACCAGGAGCTGGAGGGGCAGAGTTGCTCCTGAAGTCTTTCCTCTAGTTGGGTTCCAGGGTCTGCTTGCAGGGCCTTTGGGCTTCCAGACCCCAGAGGGTCCATACTGTTCCCATTGGAGGTGCAAGTTGAGATTGAAGGTGGATAGTTCCATTGTATGAGGGAGGTATCTGTACTTGGTTGGTAAGACACTGCATCTAGAGATACACAGGGCAGAAGGTCTACAGCTTCCATGGCTAAAGGCAAGGCCAGACTGGTGGTGGTACTGCTGTCCCTGGAGTCATAGGGATGCCCCGAGGGTGGCCTGGAATC
>NW_025394780.1:0-1623 GCF_016433145.1 Gracilinanus agilis | reverse complement strand
CCACTTTTCTGCCTCCAGCATTGCTGCCTCTGTACAAAGCTGGAGAGGGGGTCTTCTGCACTGGTTAGCCTGTAACACTTTGGGCAGCAAGCAGGGCGGCTGAACCCTGCAAGCTTGACGCTGTCCCTCCCGCTTGTCACCTCCTTACTGACTAGCCACGGCTCTACCCTTCAATTCCAACTCTGCAGCCAGAGTACCTTCCCTAGCCCTAGGCTGGTGGCCGAGGGGCTGGGGTTTGGCAGCGGGATCAGAGTGCCTGGTGGCGACTGTCCCTCTCTTGATGGCCCTTTGACTTTCTCCCAAAAGTAGCAAGAGTCCTTCCCGACTGTTGGGGAAGCAAGAGGAGTCGTAAAGGCAGAGAGGCTGAAACTCTGCTGTTCAACTTTCTCCTGGCTGTCAGGTCTGCAGGGATGACTAGGCTCTGCAAATTGAATGGGCTTCACTGTGGAATGTCCTCTTATATAGAGGCAGGGGGCAGATCCCTGGAGGCTAAGGCCAGGCACTGGAGAGCGGATCAAGTGGCCTATCTCAGTGCCCCGCCCCCATTGCCCTTCAAGAGCTCCGCCATTTTACTACATTAAGAAAAGTGCTCAGGATCCCGTGAGCAGCTGTCCCAGCTGGCTTTTCTAAGACCCAGTTCGTTAGGCTGCTGCAAACCATCGCCAGCCTTAGGCTCAACCGTGGGGCCAAAAGAAGAACCTGAAATTGACAACCCAGAGTTCACTTGAAACTTCAGCGTTATTTCCATTCCTCCACACCACTTGACGTTTCTCTCTCCATCTCCACTTGCCTCTAGCTGTGGAGAGGGACATGACTACCAAGAGACTGAAGGCTGAATGTTCAAAAGAATCGAGGGGGCCCTGGCTTGTCCCATGAGCCCTTCTGCTAAAGGGTTTCTTCTTCACCAAGTTAGGCAAGTCAGCAGAGGTGCAGGGTGCTCTTCTACACTGGCCTGGCTTCCATTGTCCTTTCCTTCTCTAGGACCCCATTTCCTTTCTTTCGTTCTTTAGTCTGCACTGAAGTCTCATGGAGGGAAAAGCTTCAGCTCTATGAAGGGCACAGAACTGCCCTGTGATGTGAGTTAGTCAGCTGTGATGTAGATCTGTGGTGCTGGATGGAGCTCATCAGGGAGCCAAGTTGGTTCTTGGTTGGGGTGATTGCAAAGGAGAAACAAAAGAGAAATCTATGGGCACCTGGGGCTGCTGCAAGGAATTTTTGGTGCAGGAAATCACTGGAAACTATGGATGGTGCCATCTGAGGACTTGCCAGCTAATGGCCCTTGGGAAATGAAGATTTCAAAGTCATCCTGAGTGACTTTCAGTCCAGTTGGATTGCATTTGGCCACAATGTCTTTCTGGACGTGAATGATTCAGATGGTAGGGGTTTCTTTTAGAAATGGTGGGCACTGTTGTCCTACTAGGAGAATTGTGGTAAATGGGCACTTCCAGGGCCCCTTCCATGGGCTACTTAACATTCCAAAAACCCTAGGCTGCTTCATGCCTCATGTGAGGGGGTGAGGGTAGGGCAAGAACTGAGAGAGAATCCAGGCTCAGAAATGGCTGAGCTCTGTGGACTTCCTTTGTTTCTCTCCCTTTCCTAAAGGGTAAAGAGGAAAATCCTCTT
>NW_025394779.1:0-5399 GCF_016433145.1 Gracilinanus agilis | reverse complement strand
GGCACAAACAACTTCTTCCTGCTCCTTCATTCCATCTTGGAATGCTCCAGCTCCTTCCTGCTAGGTACATCCTTAATACTTAATTACTAACTAATCTTCCTCACGACAGTTCCCCCCCTTTGCACAAAGCCAAAATTAACAAAATTTTGGGGTTTATGCTCTACAAACTAAACTAAAATTCTAACCCCAAATAACAAACAACTTACACTAACTCTATTCTATCTAACACTATTCTGCTCTATCCTACACTAGGGAACTACTGTAGTTCCTTGCAAAGTGCCCAATTCGTCCACAAACATAGCAAAATCGCTGCCTCTGGTTTCTAGTGTTTGAATTTCCACTGGTCTTATAATTATTGGCATTGTTCCTTTTTTCTGCTGCCCTTAATGCTGCTACCGCCCTAATTTCATTTACCTCCTTCTCATTAGCTCAAGAATTTGCCTCCCGTAATTGCTTTCTAAGATTTTCAATGATGGTATCCTTGTCATCACTACCCCTGTCCTTTTCTTGTGCAGACATGTATGTTGCTTTTTGCTTCAACTCATCTAGACTCAACAGTTCCCAATCAGGGTAATTATCCATGAAAAACTTTTTCACCTGGGGAACAGAATTTCTTACAAAAATCCTTTTTACATGATCTACAGTGGTATCTTCCAATATACTCATGTTTAAATACATTTCTGCTGCCTCAATGATCCTGTCCAAAAAAGTAGCTGGAGTCTCTAGAGCTATCTGCCTAATCTTTTAAAATTTACTCCAGGAATTTGGATGCTTTGCATATTTTTCTAGGACTTGAATAAGAGACTTTGCGCTTGTTTCAACATACGATATGTGGGAACTGAATTCAGGTCCAGTTCCTCCCAAGCTACAGGCCATGGTGTCATTCCCTCTGTGTTCCGTGTCTCCTTTACAAATTTTGCTCTAACATGGTGTGATAAGATCTCCCTTAACATGTACCAACAATCCTCAAAGTCTGGGTTATGCTGTTTCACAAAAGCCTTAAAGATCTTCACAAATTTCCCAGAGTCATCATGGAAATTTGGGATCTTTTGTTTCAGACTTTCTACATCCTCAGACCTGAATCTAGTGTGTTGTTTCATGTGGAATATACCATTGTTGCATATGACTGGGAGATTGCAAAGAGGAAACAGGTTAATGGGGGCTTCAGCCTTACTCTGAGCCTGCTGTTCTAGCTCAGCCTTTGTTGTTACACCTTTGCCAGAAATGCCCATGTTCACAAATTCAGTCATGTTGCCAGTATGGGAAGTACCAAGGGGTGGACCAGAGAGAGTTCCATTTTGAATACACAATTCTAAATTATCCAACTTTATCTGCAACAACCTCAACATTCTTTTGGTTTCAGAATCCCTGAAACACCAAGTCACAATAATTTTAATACAATATCCAATATGAAATAATATCTACCTCAACTTGTATACAAAATAACCAGTAAGAATCAGAACTGGCATGTGACATAATGAATCCAATATGTTAATTGTTAAAATCGGTTGTGTAAACTCAATGTCCATTATCCCTCTAAAATACCTGGGTATAACTTTAAACCACAGGTAAGGAATAGCCCAGACACCTTTCCATAAAATCACAAACACATAATCTATCCAGTCTTCAACCAACATTGTTCCCATCATCCTCCAAAATGACCAGCTAAACACAAAATCTATTGTATTATTAGCCACTATTCTGACTAATAACAATAACACAATTAATTAAATACAGGTACAATTAAACACAGCAACAAAGAACAAAACCAAAAAAAAAAAAACAAACAAAAAAGAAAATTAAGAAAATACCTTTCTCTGGGGCAACCCCAAGCTTGATAGTATTTTCCCCTACCCACAGAGATTTATGAATGGCCTAGGGTGGGGGCTGAGAAGCTCTCAGCAGCTCACCACTGGTTGAGAACTCTCAGCTCTCACCCAATGGTTGAGCTCCTCCTCAGAATGTGCAAGCCCCTCTTACTTCCTGTATGAATCTAGCTGGCCAACCATTCACTTCCTGTCTATCTCTCCATCCACCCATCTGGGGTAGACAAACTGTGGAAAATATACGTAAAGGTAATGGAGACACCCAGGATATTATGATAAAACTAAGTAATTGTGGGTACACACACTGGAGTTTATGAGAGACTGGACCAGGATGGAAAGACCAAAGTTTACTGGATTCCCACAGGAATGGCAGTTGATCTTAACTGTCACTCAGCTTCCCCTAGGCCAGAGTCTAGAAACAGGCTGACAAGGTAAAAGGGACTTAACAGCTTTAATTATGTTTGACTAAAAAGTGGGAAAGGGATTTCCATACTTAAAATCTAAAGGATAAAACCACAGGGCAATGGGAGGACTTATTCTACTCTTATCTAAGTGATCTAAACTAATGGGGCCCAAGGAGCTATAAATGGAGTCTCTGGGTAACTGCCTCAGACCTGGAACCTGCCAGGCTTGAGTACAGCTAGGGGCTTTGTGGCTTTGGGATTCTCACTGCAATCCACTGATGATCTCTGGATGCCAATCACCAAAGTTGTCTCAGGTACCAAGTAGTGAGGGTTTTGCTTGAAGCACTGTTCACCAGATCTCAAACTTCACCTCTTCCCTGGCACAGGACTGTTGATCTTCTCTCCTTTTGCTAGATGCCACCACTGAGGATCCCAGGGGAAAATTAGGAAGCAGGATGTCCTTTTACTCTGAGTGCTCCCAGGGCTAACCACAATTTGTGTTGACCCCTAATGGAGTCCCTTCTCAGAGCCAAGTCACCTCTTCCTGTTCCTTCATTCCAACCTGGAATTCCCAGCTCCAGCTCCTTCCTGCTATGTACAACTTAATTCCTAATCACTAGCTAATCTAATCTTCCTCACAACAAGTCCCATTACCTTGATCAATCACTTCTGAATTTTGGGCACACCTTCATAATGAAGCTGTCTCTCCATTCATGTTACCATTATTAACATTTCCCTGTACAACATGACTAAACGTTGGCCTTACTCCTGTATGAATAAAATCCTGCATCGTTGCCAAATTAGGAGCTTGTGCACCTTGGCAGCATGCATTCTGGCATTGGAACACATTTTGCTGGCTATTTCCATGATTAAAACCATTATTCCAGTTATTTCCCCTGTATCCATAATTATTATTAAACCAATTAAATCCACTGTTATTATAATTGTGTCTCTGCCCATATGATCTCTTTCTGTATCTACAAGCCTTGCAAAGTGTCCAATCCAGCCACAAACATAACAAGATTGTTGTCTCTGATTCCTCATGTTTGCATTACCACTGGTCTTATAAGTAATGTTATTATTCCTCTTTTCTGCTGCCCTTAATGCTGCCACTGCCTTAATTTCATTTATCTCCTTTTCATTGGCTCTAGAATTTGCCTCCCTTAACTGCTTTCTAAGGTTTTCAATAATGGTATCTTTTTCATCACTTTCCCTTTCTTTCTCCTGTGCAAACAGGTATGTGGCTTTTGTTTTAACTCATCCAGGCTCAAAAGTTCCCAATCAGGATAATTATCTGTGAAGAACTTTTTTACCTGGGGAACAGAATTCCCAACAAAAATTCTTTTTACATGGTCCACGGTTGTATCCTCTATTATGTTCATATGTAAATGCATCTCAGCTGCCTCTATTATCCTGTCCAGAAATGTTGCTGGGGTATCTAGTGCTGCCTGCCTGATTTTCTCAAACTTAGACCATGAATTTGGACACTTTGCGTGTTTTTCCATGATTGTTATAAGGGACTTACATGCTTGCTTTAGCATTCGATACATGGGAACTGAATTGAGGTCCAGTTCCTCCCAGGCTACTGGCCATGGTGTCATCCCCTCTGTATTCCTTGTTTCTTCAACAAATTTGGCCCTATCATGGTGTGACAAGATCTCACCCAACACATACCAACAATCCTCAAAGTCTGGGTCATGTTGTTTTATAAATGCCTTAAAGAACTTTACAAATTAACCAGAATCATCGTGGAAATTTAGGATCTTTTTCTTCAAAATTTCCACATCCTCAGATCTAAATCTCGTGTGTTGCTTTACATGGAATATGCCATCATTGCATACGATTGGAAGATCGCGAAGGGGAAAAAGGTTAATGGGGTTTTCACCCTTACTTTGAGCCTGCTGTTCCGACTCAGCCTTTGATGGAACACTTTTGCCAGAAATACCCATGTTTGAAAATTCAGCCATGTTGCCAGTATTGGGAGTATCAAGAGGTTGATCAGAGTACCATTTTGTATATGCAATTCCAAATTATCTAGTTTTATCTGTAACAATCTTAACATCTTCTTAGTTTCAGAATCCCTCAAACACCAGGTCACAATTATCTTAAAACAATACATAATATGGAAAAACATCCACCTTAACTTATATGCAAAATAACCAGTAAGGATCAGAATTGGCATATGAGATAACAAATCTAGGATGTTTAAGGTTAAAATTGGTTGTGCTATCTCAGTGTCCATCATTCCTCTAAAATACCTGGGTATAATTTTGAACCAAAGGTAAGGGAGAGCCCACACACCTTTCCATATTGTCAAAAACACATAATCAATCCAGTTTTCAAATAGCATCGTACCCATCATTGCCCAAAGTGACCAGCCATACACAAAATCAGTTGTATTATTAGCCACAATTCCTGACTAATAACAATTAATACAAAAATCACAAGTACAATTACAATCAATTAAATACAAGTACAGTTAAACACAACAGAAAACAAAACAAAAAAATGAGGAAAATCCCTTTCTCTGGGGCTACTCCAGGTTCAGTGGTATTTTTCCTACCCAAAGAGATTTTATGAATGACCTGGGGTGGGGGCTGAGAAGCTCTGAGCAGCTCACCACTGGTTGAGAACTTTCAGCTCTCACCCGATGGCTGAGCTCTCTCTCAGAATGCCCAAGCCCCTCTACCTTCCTGTGTGTTTCTAGCTGCCCAAGAGTACACTTCCTGTCTTTCTCTATCCACCCATCTGGGAGTGACAAACTGTGAAAATAGATAATGGAGGGCACCAGGGATGTTACAATTAATCTAAATGATTGTGGGTACACACTCTGGGTAGTAGGAGAGACTGCACCAGGATGGGGAGACCCACTGGATTAACACAGGAATGGCAGTTGGCCTCAACTGTCACCCAGCTCCCCTAGGCCAGAGTCTGGAAACCAGCAGGCAAGGTAAAAGGTTTTAACAGGTTTAATTATGTTTAACTAAAAGGTGGGAAAGGGATTTCTATACTTAAAACCTAATGAGAAAACCACAGGGCAAAGGGGAGGACTTCTCTACTCTAATCTTAGTGATCTAGCAGGCAGAGCCCAAAGGAGCAGTAATGGAGTCACTGGGAGGCTACATCAAACCTGGTTCTAGCCAGGGTTTGACCAGCACAGCTATGGGCT
>NW_025394778.1:0-1132 GCF_016433145.1 Gracilinanus agilis | reverse complement strand
TATGAGGCTTTAAAGTTCTCCAGTCTTGCTTTCCTACGCTAAAGACAAGCGGACCAGCATGTGTGTGTGTGTGTGTATGTGTGTGTGTGTGTACACACATGCATGTGTGTTTCTGGTATGAATGTCCTAGGTAGTTCTAGGTTGGTCCTGATCAGTGGTTCCCAAACTTTTAGCACCCCCTGTCACATACTATCACCGCCCCCTTACAGTTATTCACCTCCCCCAAATACACCTGTGGCCATCACTGCTTCCCTGGATTGGTGCAGCACCCATCAGGGGGCGGTGGTGCCCACTTTGGGAATCATTGGTCCTGATGCTCTGAAAGACCTCCCAAAAGCAGAACCATTACTGGGGATCTTCTCACCTGGGATAAGCTTCACAAACTGCCTCTGGAGCAAATGGCATAAACATACCCTTGTGGAGGGCAGGTTGAAGGAAAGCAATGGAAGGGCAACAAGGCAGCAATGGATATAGCGCAAAGTTGGGAGGATATGGGTTAAAATCTGACCTCAAACACTTTTCTCATTGTGTGATCCTGGGCAAGTCACTTAACCCCAATTGCCTAGCTCTTATTGCTCTAATGCTTTAAAACCAATATGTAGTAGTGATTCTGAGAAATATAAGGGAGAAAAATGGGTTTTATGGGTTCAATATATTAAAGGCCCTATAACCCTCGGTTGAGGGTTAAGATATACCTGGACTAATCAGTGAGATAGATTCTTAATGTCTTTCTCTCTCTCTCTTCTCTCATGTAAATACATTTACATAAAAGTCAATTTTAATTTGAGATTATTCTTAATTGAGGATTGATAATAGTTCAATCCTCTGGCGACCACCTTTTAATATATTGAACCCATAAAACCCCTTTTCCTCCCTTACAGACAGAAGGTAAGGGTTTAAAAGAAAAGAAAAGAAAGAAAGCAGTGACTGAGGGAGGGGAAAATGATTATGAAACCATTTCAATATTGTTGACAGGGAAGTTTTTCTGAGGGTAGAGGAAGCTTATACTAATACAGGCACATGGTAGCTTTCTATTTAGCAAATTATCTCTGCTAATTTAGTGCTAAATTATGTTTTTTTTTACATTGAAGGACAAATACTATTAGCCCTCTCTATTACCATGCCATCCTAT
>NW_025394777.1:0-1089 GCF_016433145.1 Gracilinanus agilis | reverse complement strand
TGTGTGTGTGTGTGTGTGTGTGTGTGTGTGTGTGTGTGTGTGTGTGTACACACATGCATGTGTGTTTCTGGTATGAATGTCCTAGGTAGTTCTAGGTTGGTCCTGATCAGTGGGGTTCCCAAACTTTTAGCGCCCCCTGTCACATACTATCACCGCCCCCTTACAGTTATTCACCGCCCCCAAATACACCTGTGGCCATCACTGCTTCCCTGGATTGGTGCAGCACCCACAAGGGGGAGGTGGCACCCACTTTGGGAAACATTGGTCCTGATGCTCTGAAAGACCTCCCAAAAGCAGAACCATTACTGGGGATCTTCTCACCTGGGATAAGCTTCACAAACTGCCTCTGGAGCAAATGGCATAAACATACCCTTGTGGAGGGCAGGTTGAAGGAAAGCAATGGAAGGGCAACAAGGTAGCAATGGATATAGCGCAAAGTTGGGAGGATATGGGTTCAAATCTGACCTCAAACACTTTTCTCATTGTGTGATCCTGGGCAAGTCACTTAACCCCAATTGCCTAGCTTTTATTGCTCTAATGCTTTAAAACCAATATGTAGTAGTAATTCTGAGAAATATAAGGGAGAAAAATGGGTTTTATGGGTTCAATATATTAAAGGCCCTATAACCCTCGGCTGAGGGTTAAGATATACCTGGACTAATCAGTGAGATAGATTCTTAATGTCTTTCTCTCTCTCTCTTCTCTCATGTAAATACATTTACATAAAAGTCAATTTTAATTTGAGATTATTCTTAATTGAGGATTGATAATAGTTCAATCCTCTGGCAACCACCTTTTAATATATTGAACCCATAAAACCCCTTTTCCTCCCTTACAGACAGAAGGTAAGGGTTTAAAAGAAAAGAAAAGAAAGAAAGCAGTGACTGAGGGAGGGGAAAATGATTATGAAACCATTTCAATATTGTTGACAGGGAAGTTTTTCTGAGGGTAGAGGAAGCTTATACTAATACAGGCACATGGTAGCTTTCTATTTAGCAAATTATCTCTGCTAATTTAGTGCTAAATTATGTTTTTTTTTACGTTGAAGGACAAATACTATTAGCCCTCTCTATTACCATGCCATCCTAT
>NW_025394776.1:3216-5993 GCF_016433145.1 Gracilinanus agilis | reverse complement strand
CGCCGCTCAGGACCCCAAAAAATCATATAGAGGCATGGCCCCCTATATGAATGGCGCCTAACGCGGGGGCTTTCTGAGCAGTGCGAATACCTTTTCCCCTCAAGCCAAAGCGCTTCCTAAATTCAGGTGGCTAGGAGACTCATCCCCACCCCCCTCTGGTTTCGCTGCTGGCTCACAGAGAGGAGAACGTGGGGGATTCGAGGTGAGTAACTTTTATCTTTTATCTTTTCAATTTAAGACAAACAAACACCATGGGGCACAGTGAATCAAAGGAAAGAATTCTTTTTATTGCTATAACTGATTATACCCTCAGGAAATGGGGGGCAAAAATTAGTAAAGAACAGCTCACTAAATTTCTTGATCTTATTAAAAATTGTAGCCCATGGATTCCCTTAGAATTCTGGCAAAAAGTTGGCAATGATTTGAAAACTTATTGTATTGAGCATGGACTAGAACAAGTGCCAGTAAAAGTTTCGTCTGCTGAAAAAACAATTTTGTTATCTGGTCAAAATGCAGAGAATGAAATCTTTAAGGTTTCAATGTTAGAATCAGAGGAGGAGGAAAAGGCTCCTTGTAAATCAAACTGGAACTTTAAAATTCGAAGGAAAAAGCCACAAGCAGCAGACCCTCCCCCACCTAAAAACCTCTCTTCCAAAGAGGAAAGAGAGATAACAGCAGAGGAGCCTCTGCTGCTTGAAGCTCCAATTCCACAGCCCCAGCCCCAGAATATAGGGTTTAAAGGGGCAATAAAAAATGCTCAGAAGGACGGAGACACGTCGTTCTGTTTCCCAATTATTTTTAGAGCAGATGAATTGGATGATGATGAAGAAGTAGCTCCTACATGGGAGCCTCTTCCCTACAAAGTGTTAAAAGAAATTAAGACAGCTTGTTCTTCATATGGTCCTGCTTCTCCATACGCTTTAACTTTGGTGAAAACTTTGGAAGGGCTTTGGATCACTCCCTTGGATTGGAATCATATAGCAAAATATTCCCTTTCTGCAGGAGACTACCTCTTTTGGAAATCAGAATTTGATGGGGTGGCAAAACAGAAGGCAGCCATTAATAAAAAACAGGGCATCAGAGTTACTAAAGAAATGTTACTTGGAATAGATGAATGGGAATTACATGCTGATCAGCTTAATTTACCTAGAGAAGCTCTAATTCAATGTACAAGGTGTGCCTTAGAGGCTTGGAAAAGGATCCCAGCAACTAAGAAACTGTCCACAGGTTTGGCTGAGATTAGACAAGGATCAGAGGAAAGATACTCAGATTTTGTAGAAAGGTTAAATCAAGAAGTAACAAAATATACAAATGATGAATATTCAATCCGGATAATAGTCCAAAAGTTTGCCTATGACAATGCCAATAAGGTGTGTCAGAGCATGCTTCAAAATATTAAAGAATCTGGGACTATTGATGACTACTTGAAAGCTTGTGAGGACTTTACTCCAGCATATATGCAGGGTATAGTCATCGCAGCAGCCCTGAAAGGAAAAACATATTCTGAAATGATTAAGGGCTCAAAGACTGCAAAAGACTCTTGTTCCAATGCCCCTAACTCTTTGTGTCCCAGATGTGAGAAAGGTTACCACTGGAAGAAAAATTGTAATTCCAAATTCCATCGAAATGGTTACAGATTACCTGATAAGAGATTTCAGGGAAGATGGAAAGGAGGCCAACCACTGGCCCCACTAATGACTAAATTTAGTCCAAGAATTCATCCTAGCTTAGCCAGTTCCTTGCTAGAGTTAATCAGTTTTCTGAATAATAAACTTTCTTTTTTCTCCAGATTTCTTTAGCCACGTAAGATGTGATTTATTGATCTTTGATAGGATGTCTTATATTTGTTAGAGTATGCGTGAAATGCCCGGGAAAAATGTTTTTGAACAGTCTGTGTGTCTATATGTTGTGTTTATGTGTCTCTAATCTGTTTGTAATGGTTTTGTTTGTCTGTGATCACAATGGAATTTTGGAGAAAATAAATCTCTCTCTCTCTTTCTCATTCATTCCGGAGGAATGGGAAAGACAGACAGAGGAATTTGAGAAATTCAGAAAAATAACATCTCCAATGGATTTCTGAGTGTTTTAAACTCTAAAAAATTTAATTGATTAAAAGAAATCATATTCTCTGCTCTCATTAAGGCGAGAATCAACAAGATAATTTGTCTACTTTTCTTCTTCCATTTCTTACTGGCCATAAGAAAGGGAACAAAGAAATAGTAAGACAATAACAGGGGACAGATTTGATCCCACCACCAAATTCTATCAACAGGTTAAATACTGAGATATATATTTAATCAAATTTAACAAGGATTCTAAATGCAATCTAAAAAAATTTTATTCAGACAGAAAAGGCAATGATTCTGAACTGTGTACTGAGGTTCAGAAGTGCAATTTAAAACTTTCTTAGCTAATCAGAATCATCAATGCATCTAAATGCTTAACTGAGAGTGGTAAAAACCTTTTGGATTGCCACAAGTTTAATCTACCATTAATCACACTGAAGTTAGTGAAAATCTTAACATAAATTATTAGGACAATACCATTGAGTTATATTTTGTAATTAGACCCCTTTAAACAGAGAATGGTTCATGAGAAAAATTTAAGCCAAAATTGAATCATCCATGCTGCCTCAGTTCAGCAAAAAATAATTTTGGCAAGTCACAAAACATAGCTCCTTTTTCTCAAAACTCACAGCCCTTTCTCTAATTCTTTAGGATGCATGTTTGCTAAGAATTTGAATAGATACTGATGGTATAGTATAAATCTATTGACTA
>NW_025394776.1:0-3126 GCF_016433145.1 Gracilinanus agilis | reverse complement strand
AGTTATCTATTAAGACTTGCAGTATATAAAATACAGTTTTAAATAATCAAATTTGCCAAAAATGCTTATCAAACTGAATTTGAGGATTGCAAATTATATAAGGATGCTAGTTCATGATTTAAAATAAATATTTAATCAGGTATGTAGATTTGTCCTAAGATATGGAAAAGCCAGGCTACAGGTTTTATTCTTTTTTAAGCAGAGGTCTGAAAGAATAACTGGTATATGTAGGAAACCTTGTTAAGAAGTTTTAATCAGGGACAATTTGGATATAGTGAAGTTTAAATTAATATTCATCTGGAAGTGATAAATCATCAAAGTTTTAAAATAATGAGGCAAATTTTATAAATGCAGTAACTAAAGAGTTAAAGAGCACAGCAGCTTGAAAAGCGGCTGCAGCCTTGGACATGTTTCAAAAATAATTTAACCCCTTCTACATATAGGAGGGAGAGTCTCTGACTATAAATATTTTCAGCAACAATTTTTACTAACTCAAACTCAGTAAAGTGAAACAATTAGTAAGAAGGTAATGTTAATTTTGTAACTTTCAGAAATCTGGTTCAGCTTAAGTAGTCATCTCTATTTCAAATAATATTAGAAAATGCAATAATAATTATTGTGACAACTTAAATTTATGCTTTAAGTTACTAGATCCTAGTCAAATTATGTCTCCTATGTTCACTATTTCACTTGTATTTAAAGGTTAATTGAATTGATTGTATTCTCATAATATTTGTGATTTGTAGTAATATATTCAAATCCAGAATGTACAATTATAACAAAACGCAGAACCCTCTCTATTCAAGATAACATTGATGAAAACTTAATTCCAAGCAAAGTTGTTCACTCTTTTCTATATTACAAAAAAGAATCAATTTATTCATTGAGAAATTATTGAAAAAGAAAATTTGTTTATCATATTTTGTAACATTATAATTTTTCATTGGGTATGTAAATCTTGGAAAACTTTCAAATGCTATTGGTAACAATTACTATTTAAGGTAAAAGTCATTGGATTTACAACTGATATTACTCATTTGTGGATTATTGATTTGGATTCACCATTCAAAAGAAAGATGTCATTGATAAATAATCCTTGACTCTTACCTCAAGTCAAACAATATTATACTCCCTTCCCTCCTTTTTCCTTATTCAAAGCAAAGTGATATAAAAATTGAAGCCCCAGAAATTTGAATATGTAAAGCAAGGCTATATGTTCCACTGTTTACTTAAAAAACTGTACATATCCTAAGAATTGTTTCAGTGAAAGTTTGTTTGAACCTCTTGTAAATTAATTTATTTGTATAATTTTCTGACCATCAATTTGAATAACTAATTACAAATACAAAGAAACAAATAATACTCCAGAATTATAATATGGGGATCGAGGTTTTATTCATACAGGAAATGGATCTGAGTTTTGGGTAAAAGGCATTTCACTAAATCTAAAATATATATATATAATTTTGAATTTTAAAACATTTTTTTACTTAAAAACATTGTATTTTTCCCTGAATTTTTAATTTTATTATTGCTTTTCCTTTTAATTTTTTATAGAATTGACTTTTTCCCTTTTTCTTATTTTTTATACTTAAAGTACATAAAATCAATGTTAATCCTTTTTTATTTCAAAGTAATATAATTTTAATATTAAAACATACCCACAAAGCCTTAAGTCTATGGAAACCTGCCATGAATTGGTAAATACCATGGGACTACAATTAATGATTCTGTCTGATTACAGGAGAAGAGAACAAAAGAGCCACAGGGTCAAGGAGACTACCCAGTCCAATGGGATTGGTAAGAAACTGCACAGGGCCTAGCACTACAAGGTCAAAAAAAGACTGTACCAATCCAAGAAGGATTGACAAAACTTTCTCATGCCAATACCAAAGGACTTAAACTTAGTGATTGGGGTTCGGGGTTGCAGTTTTTCTGACATATGTTAGAGGCTGGACTTCCTTGAACTTCACCCTGGTTAAGTACCAAAGGTTGGCCATTATCTTGGCTCAAGTGCAGGCAAATCAGACCAGGGAAAGACACTTCCCTTTCTCACAAAAAAATTTGGTCCTTTTCTTTCTCTTATAAGTGTGGTAACTTTCTATAGACCTGGCTTCTAAACGGGTACTTGCACCATTGCTTAAATCACTTTACTTGGGCCTTGATACAAGGACCTGCTATGAGTTTAATTTCCCCTACATTTTTGCCCATAAGACTTTGATATTTTGCATTTCATTCACAAGATATTTTCTTCTCTCTTTTATTTGAATTTTTTAAATTTAAAAAAAAAAAATTTCTTTTACAAATTGATTTATACAACCCCCAAACTCAGTCATGTATCCTTAACTGATCTGGATGTTAGCCTTAACCCTCTTCAGGGGAGAATGTATGTTTTATAATCTATAATGTAAAGTTGAAATTCTTTTGAGAGTAATTTCAAGATAAGAAGTTTGCCACATCCCCAGAATCCAGACGATGAACCTGTTTGGAAGAAGACACCATGAAGATGCCTGCAGAGATCTACACTGCATTAAGAAGATCCCATAATGAACTTTGGGGTGCAGTTAAATGAAATATGGGGAATTGAATGCATCTGTTTTGAATGTACACTCTTGTGCCAAAGGGGACTGCCCCCTAATTGGCTTTTTGTCAATGCGTCTGGCAATCATTTGATCATTGTTTTTGTCCTCTTTTCTTTTTATCCTCAAATTTGTGTAACTTAAAAGTTAGTTACGTATGCAAGAGCCTTCAGGGAGACTAACTTCCCTTGGATCTCATAAGAGAGATTCACACACCCCAACATGTGAATGCCCTATTTTATTTGTTATGGTTCTGTTTTGCTTTTCATTTCTCATTAGATCACTCAGATCTTCAATAAGGCAAATTCAAATTGAACTAAAATCTTTTCAATTTAAAACAAAAGGAAAAGATATTGAGAGCAATAGAGAGACACATGGTCGATTACCATAATCTATAAATCTGAACAGAACCTCTTGTAGTTTGTAAACTCTCTATAACTGATAGCTGTGACCATTCGCTATAACTCCACTCAAAAAAAAAAAAAAAAAAGGAGGAAATATGTGGGAAGCCAATAAGAGAATAGATAAAAATCTGAGACCCCTCTTT